>NW_007727437.1:219991-224280 GCF_000696425.1 Galeopterus variegatus
ATAGAAGCTCTTGGAGGTGGGAGCGAGGACAAGCTGTGTCCACATCTGTGCGGACAAGGAGGCTGTGAGGGCTGACGACAGGGACAGGCGGGGCGAGGAGCAGGCAGATGGGCCTGGGGCCAGCAGGCAGGCTGTCTGCTGGTTGGATGAGGGCCCCTTGCTCTTGCAACCAGCTGGGGTAGGCATGGCTCTCAGCACTGCAGGCCCAGCAGGGTGGGGCTTGCCAGCCCGCCTGCTCCCCTCTGTAAGGGGTCACCCAGCCCTCTCCGCCTCTCCCCTGCCCCCAGGCCATGGCACCAACTCCGCCCTCCTCCTCAGACCCTGAATCAGACCCCAGCGGGGGCCGGGCAGCCTGGAGCTCACCAGTCCTTCCCTGTGGGGGAGGATTGGCCTCAGCTGTGCTCATGAGCCCCAGGGTGGCTTCCCAGAAGCCGGGGTCCACGGCTGGCTTGTGCAGACCCAGCAGGGGCAAGACCCCGGCTGGAGCTGCCTGTCCCCACTGTGGAGACCCCAAGGCTGAGGCCCGGAGTGGGTAAGGGACACAACCCAAACTACACATCTAGTCAGTGGCCACTTTTTTGACCTTTGGGCACAGAGGGCAAGGGGGGCCAGGCCTCTAGTAGGTCACAGACCAGTGGCCGGGAGCAAACGAGACCCGGGACAGCTCCGACCCTGACAGGACAAGCCAGGAGCTCCTGCTCCTGTGGCCAGGCCCCAGGTCCTCGGGGGCTGGGTGTCTCCAGCACCAGGGGGCTGGCTGAATTCTGTCCCAGGCAGGGACACATCTGCTTTGGTACCATCATCTCTGGTGCATTAGCCAAGCAGAAGAGAATGGCACCCAGCCTCTGACGCCCCCAGATCCCATCTATGTACAGCATGGGCCAAGCTGCTGGGGACTCACCATGGGACCTGCGGGGCCTGCTCCCTTTGGGCTCAGTTTCCCACAGAGAAGTGGCAGCTGGGTGCCTGCCCTCTGTCCCTGGCTGCTGAGTTGCTCTGAGGACAGAGTAAGAGGACGGCTGAATGGAAAGAGAACCTGAGGACGGAAAAGGCTCATTCAGATGCAGGGGCTCATTGCTGCAGAGAAACGTGGTCTGAGGGTGGGGCTCAGGCTGCTCCCTGACCTGGACGAGGCCCACGAGCACCACAGCTGGACCTGCAGCTGTGACGCAGTGTGACGGGGTGGGCCACGCAGCCCCTCCTCACCCCCGCCATCCAGGCCCACACCCCCATGCACCCCTGACTGGCTCTGTTGGCTACAAGCACATGGGCTCAGCTCTTCCCAGTTTACTGGAGTCTTGGAAGTCCACCTCCTGCTGGTCCTCACAGGAGTCCGGGGAGAAGTCAAGACAGGGACTTTCTTTGACACGTGGAGCAATGGTTGCCACCAAGTAGGCCCCCAAAGAGGGCAAGAGTCTCCTAAGTGGGGAAGGACTGAACTCAGCCATCACCTGCAAGTCCCAGGACTCAACTTACAGCTAGCATGATGGCTAGACTAGGACCAGGGTCAAGGTCTTCACATGACCAGGGTCAGGGCTCAGCATGTGCCCAGGGTCAGGGCTCAGTGTATGACCAGGGTCTACACTGAGTCTGGGGTCAGGCTTGGGGCTTCCTCAGCCATGGCAGACAGTGGGACAAAGCCAGCCTGCCTGCCCTGGATTGAGCCCAACTCCCATCTCTGTTTATTGGAACTCCCCCTTTTCTCACCTGGACTCCCACCCCGGAAAATGTGGCTGTTTTCTGAAGCATCTCCAGGCCCCATTGCTTGGTGAAGCCACTTCTTTTTTTTTTTTTCCTTTTTGTCTTTTTTACTGACCGGCAACGGGCTCGCAACCCTTGGTGTTGCGCCCGCACCGTGCTCAGCCAGTGAGCGGGAACCGGTCTCCACATGGGATCCGAACCCTCGGCGGGAGCACCGCCGCACTCCCAAGCAGCGCACTCTCCAGTGTGCCACCAGGCCGGCCCGGTGAAGCCACTTCTTGCTGTAGATGCAGTGTGTGGGTCAGGCTCAGCGTGCCAGGGACCGAGTCCCCACACATTAGGATGAAGAGGAAGTTCTGGTGATGGGGAGGCCCCCAGGACCGAGGTTAGACATATCAGAGAATGACACCAGGCCCCGACCAGTCAGCCCTGCCACAGGGTCCCTCTAGGAGGGAAAGGAGACAGGGCCAGGCTGCAGGGGAGGCCTGTGTCTCCTTGTGCCACGGTTGGTGGCAGTGTAGACTGGGGGAACTGGCTACTGGACCGTCCAGGTCTCTCAGCTATGGCTGTTATGGGGACGAGCTGCAGAACCTCACAGAAGGGAGGTGAGTCCTCAGGATCCAGGTCTCCTTCCCTGAAAGGCTTCCCCTCCCCCACAGCACACCCCCTCGCTGGGCTCCCAGGGCTCCAGCCCCTGCTCTCTCAGGAGCCCTTTCCACAGTGACCTTTGGTCACGGTTAACTAGCCTGTGTGCCCTGTGGGGTGTGAGCTCTCTGCAGTAAAGGATGGATCCCCAGCACTCCAGCCCAGACCTGGCTCAGGACATGGAGACCGAATGAATTAATGAATAAGTGAACCCATGAGTGAATCCGTGGGTGAGCGAGGGGGCCCAGGACAAGCGAGTCCCTCCATAGGCCCAGGCCTGGGCCTCGATAAATGGAAAATTACAATATCCGGACAATGATCAATGACGTATTTGCATGAGCACAAGGAACTTGAGGGCTAAGTTGAGCTGCAGAGCAAATCATGTTTTCATTGTTTTCTGAAAGCCATGAAACATCGGTCTCACAGCCATTGGCTTCTGTTTGGGGAGCGTGTGGTGGGGATCTTTATCTCCTTGCTGCCTATGGTGGCTGCCGTGCATGTGTGTGCTTGTGTGTGGGTGTGCACATATGTGCGTGTGTGCATGTATGTGTGCATGGTGCACGTGTGTGTGTGCATGTGGGGAGGTGCCTGAGGTTGAGAGAGACAGACCCCTTCTTTAACTGCCCGCTCCCCTGTCCCAGAATCTCTGGGGTCTGTACTTTGAATAAGGGGCCCGAGCTTGTCATCCCAGAAGGACAGGACACGGCCCTGGTACATCTGTGTATCTTCCGTGTACTGAGTGCTTCAGAGGTGCTTTAACAGGGGTGGTCTCGCTCCTCATCACAGCCCGTCAGAGGTGCTGTTATGTCCCCCTTTTCAGAGGAGAAACCAGGTTGCAGAGAGGAGAGGATTTACTTGAAATCTGGGCAGCCTGGAGAGCAGAAGGGTAATTCTCTCGCTGGTCACTCCATCTGGGGCTGAGGGGAGGGAGCCAGAGGCTCACACGCCAAGGATTTGTGGGGCCTGCTAGTGCCCCACGATGACAGTGACCATTCGCTGAGTGCCTCCTCCATGCCAGCGTGGGGCTGAGCTCTTTGCACACAGTGTCCTCTAACTAATCCTTCATTTCCTCCGACATAACCTGCACTCAGAATTGGTAGGTTCCCAGCCCCAAGTCACATGGCTAGTGGGTGTGAGAGCCCAGTTTTTACCCGGGGTCTGTGCACCCCGAGGCCTGGTGAGCTGCATTTCCTGCTGGCTGCAGAGTGCTGGCTAGGGCCTGTGCACGTCAGCTGGCCCAGCTCAGTGAGCTTGTGCCTGTCCTTGGGGCATGTCATGTCATCGATAGGGGCTCTTTCATTCTCAAAGGTGTGGGAGATAATTAGATGACCCTCTATGCTCAGCCAATCCAAGCCCATCACCTGGGTTCCATGTCTGAGTCCCAGGACTTTGGGTGGCCCTGACCCTCCCTGCTCTGACTTGTAAGCATGCCCTCAGGGTGCTGGGAGGTCTCATGTGGCTCCATAGAGGTTTATCTGTCGAGATCTTTCTCCTGGGACCCAGGCCCAGCCTCCCAGAGCTCCCAGTCATTGGGGCAGACGGAGCGTGCCCCGGGGGACACCTGTGAGGGTGTGTGGGGCTGTAGGTGGTGCTGAGCAGTGGGGGGGCTGTGAGTAGTTGGCAGACTCGGTGTGGACGGCGGAGCAGCCGTGGGGCCTTGACAGGTGGCTTCCCCATCTGTAATGTGAGGGACACGAGGGCTACCTTGCAGAGCCGCTGACTGGTAGCTGCCCGGCATCTGGCCCAGACGAGCTCCATTCTCAGTCACAGCCGTCACTGTGGATTACATTACTGTTACCACACACATGCTCTGCTTTGCGGACGTGAAACCCGAGGCCGGACACAGCCAGCAAGGCCATACCTTGTCCTCCCTGTCACCCCGAGGGGCACATGGCCACAACTCACAGCAGCCCAGACTGTCAGTGATGTGTCCGACTGATTCA
>NW_007727437.1:224850-226384 GCF_000696425.1 Galeopterus variegatus
AGGGGCACATGGCCACAACTCACAGCAGCCCAGACTGTCAGTGATGTGTCCGACTGATTCAGAAACCCCCAGCTCCTTGCATTCGGCTGCAGGCAGAAAAGAGACCTGGCACCCCCTGAGCAGCTCACAGGCTGGGGAGAGGCAGGCGGGCATGAAGCCAAAGGGGAGCCCGAGGGGAGGCAGGAGGCTTCCTGGGGGAGGCGGCTCTTGAGAGTTGAGTGTTGTAAGGTGGGTATGGGCTCCTCTGGCACCCCAGGCCAAGGATACGGCCCAGGCAGAGGCACAGAAGCCCTGTGGGTGGAGAGCTGAGGCGGGGGCCACATTAGCAGAGGGGCTGTTGGGGGGCGAGAGGCCAGAGGCTTCCGGGGGCACCGTGTCAGGAGCCTGGGGCTATAACCAGGCTCAGGCTCCATCTCCCATCAGAGGTGGTCGCCCAGGCCAGTGGGCCCCCCAGGCACTTCCCCCGAGGCTGGGCAGATGGCCGTGTGAGGGGCCAATTGGGCCAGTGGGAACAGCAGTTGACCAGGAAAAAATTCAAAGCGTAGAAATGCTGGCGGCCAGCTACTAAGGCAGCACGTTGCATGCTGTGATGCTTGCTGGAGCTGATTTGCATGACAGGTCTGCCAGCCAGGACGGTGGGGGTGTCGAATCTAGCAAGTCCTCAGCCCGAACAGCTGCCCGCCGAGGTGCCTCGGTGGTTCTGGTGGGTGGAGGGCACACAGTGAGGCCTCAGCAAGGGCAGCGGCCACCGTGGCTGGAGCTGGTGCCAGTGCTGGTGGCTCCGGAGTCAGACGAGCTGAGCTGAGCCCCCTCCTCCGTGGGCCTGGATGCTAAGACCTTGTTGGGGTGTTTGTGAGGCTTGGCTGAGGCCACGGGTGCCCTTGGCGCCCACAGTTCGTGCACGATAAATGTACTTCCCTCGCCCACCCCCACCTCCCGCTCTGGACTTGACCTTCGTCCTGTTCCTTTGCAGAGCTGACCTGTCCCAGCCACCCAGACCTGTTGCCCAGACCCACCTCCTGCCCCAGAAGCAGGGGTTTGAGTTGTCCCAAAACCAAAGTTGGGGTAACATCCCCTAGACCTGAGCCTCCAGACCTTTGTCCCTATCATGGGGAGGGATGTGCAAGCAGGACAGGGCAGGGGGGGCATCTCTGGTGGCCCCACCCTCAGCCCCCAGCCCTCTCCCATCCATCCCTCCACTTAGTCCCCGCCATTCCCCAGCGGGCTTGTGATCCCAGCTCTAGGCTGGCACCTGTCTACAATGGACCGTGCAAACACACAGCAGCCCCCTGGCTATCCTGGGCGCCGGGCCCTCAGGAGCCCTGCAGGGCTTGCGGCCCCACCTGAGAGCTGAGGCTCAGAGAGGTGGGAGGAAGGGTAGAGCTGGCCTGGCTCCCATGCTCACTGGCGGCCTTGGGCAGGGCTCAGGATCAACCCCACCAGCCATCCAGCCCTGCATCCCCTGCCTGTCCCCCAGGAAATAGACAGACAGGAAGATGAGCTTGAGATGGAGCCCTGGGCCTTAACTGGGGGC
>NW_007727437.1:226905-230188 GCF_000696425.1 Galeopterus variegatus
GCGAGCTCCCCAATGTCAGTGCCTGAGAACACTGTCCAAGGCCAAGGGCGCAGGAGGGGAGGCCTCACCTATGGTGGTCAAAGGTCCCTGCCTGCCACTTCCACCTGGGTGACTGGGAAGAGCCACTGATCTTCATGGAGCTTTGGTATTGAAACTGATAAAATGGGACAGTTCCTCCCTCAGGGCAAGGCTGTGAGGATGTGGGGACCCGCACTTCCACCTGGGTGACTGGGAAGAGCCACTGATCTTCATGGAGCTTTGGTATTGAAACTGGTAAAATGGGACAGTTCCTCCCTCAGGGCAAGGCTGTGAGGATGTGGGGACCCGACCTGCAGGCCCAGGTCAGAGGCCATTGGGGTGGGAGGTAGGCCCCCCTCCTCTACGTCCCTGCCCCCCACTCCCTCCTCTGCCCTCCTGTCTCCTTTCCTCCTCCTCTTCCTCACTCCCTTTTCTTCCTGCTTCTCTAGGCAGTGGACCTCAAAATGATCCAGAAGGAGGAGATGGGGTCCCACCTTCAGGGCCTTCCTCTTAGCAGATGCAGGGATCCTGGCCGCACCCCAAGAAAGCCCCACCCAAGGGAGAGACACTCAGGAGACAGGGAGCATCTTCAGCCAGTCCTGACAGAGGAAAGGGGTTTTATGTTTCTAACTGCAGCAAGAGAGACTTCAGTGGGACACGAGGAGGAACCCCCAGGGCAAAGGCTGCAAACAAGCGTCTGAACAGCGCGATGTGCTTGGCAAGCCTCCCCTTCCTTGACTGTATCCTCTGCTCAAAGCAAGCAATTTTGCTACTGGGTGCTTCTCAGTAATTGCAATAATAAATTGAATAATTAAGCTAAATCCACAGAAGAGAATTAAATATTAATTTCTAATAAGCTATTCAGAGAGCGTCATCAGCAAGGGCAGCAGAATGTAAATGCTCTGGATACTCCCCTTGCATGGGCAGAGCAGGGTCTGCCCAGCCCCCAGAGTGCCTCGTGGCCCTCAGGACCCTCCTACACCCAGGGCAGGGCGGGAAGGGTGTCAGGAGGGCAGCGGCCAGTCATGCCAGCCCTGGGGTCTCTCAGGAGGTCAGCAGCCTGTGGGGCTGGTATCAGGCCCTTTGAACAGGAGTGGCTGCCCACGTGGGTCTGGGTTCAGATATCTCTGGCCACTGAGGCTCCATCAAGGGGGGCAGCCAGCAGCATTTGGTGGAGTGGGGAGTGGGATGGGAGGATGATGTGTCTGAGGGACATTGACAGTGACTTCAAGGATGGGCACTGTGCCCTCAGGCTCTGTGTGGTGTCTGAGGTCCAAGAAGGCCCTGTAGCTGGCACAGTGCAGCACAGAGCTCAGAGGTGGCCTGGCCCTGGTGCCACAAAGGCAGCACTCCTGAGTGGACACAAGTATGACCTGGTCATTGAGTCCTGACCCCAGTCACACACTGAGCCCTAACCCTGGTCACAAGCTGAGCCCTGACACTGGTCACAAGCTGAGCCCTGACACTGGCCACACGCTGAGCCCTGACCCTGGTCATGCACAAACCCTGACCTTGGTCATACACTGAGTCCTGACCCCAGTCACACACTGAGCTCTGGTCCTGGTCACACGCTGAGCCCTGACCCCGGTTGGTCACACACTGAGTTCTGACCCTGGTCACATGCCGAGCCCTGACCCTAATAACACACTGAGCCCTGATCCTTGTCACAGGCTGAGTACAGACTGAGCCCTGACTCTTAAGAGGTCAGAAAGCATGGAGCATGCAAATTATGTTTTCTTGGAACAAAAAGCTGATGTTATAGAGGAGGTGGGCAGGTCAGGATCACCTTTTAAGGGGTGGTGAATCCAGGTTAGGCCGAGAACTGACGCACTGTGAGTGAGACACTGAGGGCATTTGGAGCTGGGCAGTGTCATGGCCAGCGGTGGGTGGGGTGTGAGGACCCACTGGCCCTGTGATGATGGTCACTGAGGTGGTGACTGGGACTGAGGAGGGCATGAAGAGAAGGCACCCGATGCCCATGGTGGGGCAGGGGGTGGGAGGGGCAGGCACAGAGAGAGCGGTGACTCCCTCAAGATGGCCCCACCTGTAACTGCTGCAGCCTGTGCTGGAGTCCCAGCTCTGAATCTGTGGCCAGGCCTGGAGGTTGCCTGGACCACTGGCTCAGGCTCAGATTCCACGTGACCATCTGGCCTCCTCTCAGGGCCCGGCTGGCCCCTCCTTCTGGTCCCGCCCCTGGCACTCTTTGTGGGTGGCCGCTCCTGCAGGTGTGGTGGGGGCAGAGCAGGGATGGGCGCTGAGCGCTGCTGGTCAGAGCCCGACCCAGCAGACACCCCTGCCGAGGGTCAACAGGTTTAGCCAAAACAAAATATGTCCAGTTGAACTGGATTTCAGATGAAGAAATTATCCTCTAGTATAAGTATGTCCTGGGATGGGCGCTGAGCGCTGCTGGTCAGAGCCCGACCCAGCAGACACCCCTGCCGAGGGTCACCAGGTTTAGCCAAAACAAAATATGTCCAGTTGAACTGGATTTCAGATGAAGAAATTATCCTCTAGTATAAGTATGTCCCATGCAATATTTGGGATATACTTACAGTAAAACAATAATTCATCATTTATCTGAAGTCCAGACTTGTGTCCTGTATCTCTCCTGGCAACCCTGTGGGGCCCACTCAGGCTCTCCAGCAACTGGCACCCCGGTGCCTGGACCCCACGGGCTCCTCTTCCCTGGGGTCTGAAGACCCAGGAGGCAAGGAAGGCTGAGAAGTCACAGCTGCAGGGCTACCCCCAAGACCCTCCAGTAGTTGCAGTGGGGGTCTGGGAGAAGCCAGGGAACTGAGTTGGGGGTCAGTGGCAGAAGGCGAGGAATGAGGATGGGGGCAGTGGGCTTGGGAGCCTAACTCCTTTCCCCACCAACTCCTCCCTCTTTGACCTTGGGCTGGCCAAGTCCCAGCTCCCCATCCCCAAAGGCTGCACATCCTGGGTCCCTGATAGCTCCTTCCCCACAGGACCCTTGTAAGGGGTAAAGGAGAAATTCCCTGGGAACCTTCAGCGTGGGAGGCACCCAGTGGGTTCTTGACTAGCGCTGTCTATTGTAATCACAAAGACTGCGGGCATTTACCTGGGGCCTGCTCTGTGCCAAGACCTGGCCTGGGGACAGGGGCACCTAGGAAAGGATCCAGGCCCTACTGGCCCATCGGGAACCAGCAGCCAGCAGTAGGCAGTAGAGTGGGACAACCAGACCTGTGCGCCCCTTCCCACTCAGCATTGGTGCCACCTCCCAGGTGCATTTGAGCCCCAGCAAAAC
>NW_007727437.1:230454-241482 GCF_000696425.1 Galeopterus variegatus
TTTACCTGGGGCCTGCTCTGTGCCAAGACCTGGCCTGGGGACAGGGGCACCTAGGAAAGGATCCAGGCCCTACTGGCCCATCGGGAACCAGCAGCCAGCAGTAGGCAGTAGAGTGGGACAACCAGACCTGTGCGCCCCTTCCCACTCAGCATTGGTGCCACCTCCCAGGTGCATTTGAGCCCCAGCAAAACATCCAGCAACAGAAGCGTTAGAGCCCAATTCACAGGGAGGGCTGCGAAGAGCTGGCCGTGCCGGGTGATTGATAGGTGGGAAAGCACACATTTTTCATTCCTTGCAAACATTCAATGGCCCCCCAAGAGCAGCCTGGATTCTTGAGGCCCAGAGACGCCAGGGGTAGGGCAGGACTGTGCTGAAGCCTAGGTGTGGGGGTCCAGAGTGGGGGAGTGTCCTGGTTCTGCATGAGGGTGGGGGCAGCCCTATAGTGTCTGGGGCTTGGGGAGACTCAGCCATTGACCTGTGGGGGGAAAAGGAGAAGGAGACCTGTCACCTGAGCTATGCCCCCACCTTGCTGGGCAACCCTGGGCAACCCCAGGCAAACCCCAGCACCTCTCTGGGTCCAGATAGCTCAGGGCAGAATGGGGGGTTTGACCTAGATGACCCTCAGGCCCCGTTCACTCATTCACCCATTCGTTCATACCTCAGTCATTTGGACTGAACACCTCTAGTACCAGACCCCCCTCCCCACACCAGCTGCTGGGGACAGCAGCCCTGCCCTCGGCAGCTCACCCTCTCCTGGGGGTGACTTCAGTGTGTTTGCCTTGCTGGCCAGGGCTGGGGGTGCCCAGTGCTAAGGGGCCTGAGGACCTGGAGGTCGGGGGTCCTTTGGGAGACAGGGATCCTGGGCGAGGGCTGCGGCCTGAGTGAGGGCGTGGGAGGAGTGGGCTCAGTGTGCGGGGCAGGAGGGAGGGGAGGACGGCTCTGCGGGTCACCACCCCAGCACTAGCGGGAAGCCAGATGTTTTCCAGAGGATTTGGGGGGTGAGATGCACACCTGCTCTGTGTCCCCCACCATCCCTGTCCCTGGTTGGCCATTGGGGAGGACATGTGTGTGCTTCCTGGACACTTGCATGGGGAGGGTAAGGCTCACAGTCCAGCGCTGCCTGCTGCTGTGGTGGGTGGGCCTGGCATGTGGCCTGCTTCCTTTCTCAGCCCCTGATCTGGCCACATGGCTTTTCTGATGCCCCCACCCAGCTCTGCTTGGCCACCTGCCCTTGACCAGCGGCACCAGTGCCCCGTGGACCCCCCACCTCTGCTGTCCCCTCTGGCCGGTGCTGGTGCGCTCAGCACCACGGACAGCGGCAGCGCCATCACTGCGCGCCAAGCCCTCCCTGGGACCTTATTTGGGCAGTTTCTTCGTGACTGTTGACTGTCTCCTCTCCTGACTTTATTTCCCCTCAGACAGGGACTGAGACCCAGGTTTGCCTGATGTCTGGTGTCCAGCGCAGTATGTGGTCCAGTGACTCTCAGGGCATACTTACTGAGAGGAGAATAAACGACCTAATGGGGCCAGTACAAAATATCTGCCCTCTTTTAAGATGTGGGAGCAGGGCCGAGCCTGTGGCGCAGTCGGGAGGGTGCAGCTCTGGGAGCGCAGCGACGCTCCCACCGCGGGTTCGGATCCTATATAGGACTGGCCGGTGTGCTCACTGGCTGAGCGCGGCGTGGGCAACACCACACCAAGGGTTGTGATCCCCTTACCGGTCGTGAAAAAGACAAAAAAAAAAAGATGTGGGAGCAGCTCAGGGGTTGAGGCACAGGGACAGGGCCTGTCTGAGTCTGTGACTCTGTCCCCCCCTCCCCCGGCTCTGCTGCTCTCGGGCAGGAGGGGGAAGATGGGGAGTGAGGCAGAGGCCTGTGCATGATGGGGCTGGGGGCTGCACTGTGTGAGTCTGGAAGGCCCCATTCTCTGGCCCCATCTCCTGTCTCCAGCACATGTGGCCCTGCCATTGTGTGGTTCCTAGAGACTCCTCTTGAACCCCGAGACTGCAGCCAGGGGTTGCCACAGCTCCCCGGTTCCCAGTGCCCACAGCTCAGCTGTTCAGGAAGAGCCCCTGCCCCACCCCCGGCCCCGGCCCCGGCCTCTCTGCATCCTGCTGGCATCTGCGCATCTGTCCCAATCCAAAGGTCTCGTCGGCAGCATCCATTTAAGTGCCATATGGCTGAGGCTCAGCCCGCAGAAGAGGGGACATGGGGTTGGGCCCCTGGGGCTGGGGGGCAGGAAGACGGGGTGGGCTTCTTCTGCTCCCAGCCCTGGGGGTGAGGAGACCTGGCCAGGAGACAGCCAGGGCCTGGAGGGGCTGGGGGTGGGGTGGCGGGGAGCGGGAAACGCCCTGGCCCGGGCCTGCAAGATACCATGGAAACCCCCATGTTCCCTCCTCCCACCCCCTCCCCCAAAGCCATTCAACTGTAGGTGCCACATGCCATCTGCTGAGGCAGGCAGAGGCCAGAGTGGCTCTTCACAGGACCCAGGGAGCCATGCATCCCCATGTTCCCTGCCAGAGTCTGTCACCCAGACCTCTGGGAAGGACTATTGAATTGCACAAAATCCCTGGAACCCCAAGGTCGGCTTGCAGGGTGGGAGCTGAGAGTTGGCCCATTTACCAGTGAGGGGACTGTGGCTGAGGAGGCACGGCCTGCACCAGGCGGGCAGGAAAGGTGTGGCCCGGCCCAGCTGGCTCTCAGGACAGGGTCCTCTAAGTCCTGTGCTATATGACCCACCCAGCCATTGTTGGGGCCCCTGTGGCTGGGCCCTGGGGGTGTGACAGGTATCGTGGGTGGTGCAGGAGGTCAGGGAAGCAGTTAGTGAAGAGTGGGTAGGTGCCAGGTGGGGTCAGGTGGCTGCTGAGTGTCTGTGGGGCTGGGAGGAAGAGAGTGGAGCTGGGCCTGGAGGGCAGGTGGAGTTTTGATCTGGGCGGGCTGACGGGTGTGTGTGGTGGGGTGTGGGGCACTGGGCTTCCCTCCCAAGGCCAAGGCTCCTGCCCCCCTGTGGCCTGCCCCTCCCCTCCCAGGGGCTCAGGCTGATTTCCCCGGCAGGTGACAGAATGTACGAGAGGCACCTCGAGGAGCCACACTCTCCTTGAGGTTTGCTTCTGGACCTGCAGCCCTGGATGTGGGCAGAGTGTGTGTGGGGAGGCGGGGTCGGGGAGGGACAGGGGAATGATCATACATAGTCCTGACCTTGGGGACACATGGGGGAATGGGAGTGGACGGAGGCCCTTCTGGTGAGAAGACTCTGGCACTGCGGGGCTGCCCCAGGACCACCACCATCACCAGGACGTGACACTGCATATAGGAACTGTCCTTGGGGCAGTTAGGAGGTGGGGGTCTCACTGACAGAGCTTGAGCCCTGGGTTTCCAGGTCCTCACTGTTGGAAGTTTGCCCGTCTGGAGGGGGGACAGCTCACCTGTCCTCACACTCATCCACTCATTCAGCCAGCACTTGTGAAAGGTGTCGGCGCCAGGCCCTGGTGTGGGCACAGGGACACGTCAGCGGACAAGCTGCGGCCTCCATGCGCAGGTGTGAATGTCCTGCTGGGGCAGCACAGGCAGCCCAGTGAGCATCGTGGTCGGGAGTGGAGCCGTGCGGGAGGGGCTCAGCTCTGCCGCCGCGACGCTGCGTCACGGGCTGGGTGGCCTCGACACCAGACGGTCATTCTCATGGTCTGGAGATCAGGGCCAGCAGGGCCGGTTCTGTCAAGGGCCTCTTCGTGTTGCAGACAGTCAGCTCACCGCATCCTCGAGTGAGCAAGAGGTCTAGAGGGCTCTCTGGGGCACTGGTCCCATCACGAGGGCCCTGTCCTCATGCCTAATCGCCTCCCAAAGGCCCCACCTCCTGATTCATCACTTGGGGGTCAGGATTTCAGCGTATGAATTTGCGGGGATGTAGCATTCAGACCACAGCAGGGGTGGGCATGAGGCTGGCTGTGATTTTAAACAGGGTGCTCTGGGTGGGCATCATTAAGAAGAGGGTGACATTAGAGGCAACACAGGAGCTGGCCGGTATCCAAGGGAAAAGCATTCCAGGCGGAGGGAACAGAGTGGTGCACATACTGGAGGTGGGCATGGCCTGGCAGAGCCCACGGCAGGGACCCGCATGTGCTGGGCCCAGAGCAGGAGAGGGAGGGAGCCGGGGTCATGGAGAGGTGGACGGAGCTGCTCAGAGTCTGAGGCCCATTTTTGGAGAATGATGGGGCTTGAGGGGGCAGCCGGAGGCTGTAGCAAATCCAGGGGAAAAGGGTGGTGGCTTGGAGTGGGGTGGCCTGGAGGTGATGCCAGATGACCCAAAGGGAGGAGCCAAGGACAGTCCCAGTTGTGTGTGGCTTTGAAGGCAGGTGGGGGTGGTGCCCCTAAGAGCAGGACAGCATGGGTGGGCTAGGCAGGGCCTGTGGGAGCTGCAGGTGCACTCGGGGCTGCCGCTGCGGGAGTTGTCTGCACGGGTGCATGGTTGCTGCAGGGAGGGTGGGTGGGCAGGGCTGGAGCACAGGGCAGTGGCCTGCGTTGAGGGTGATGGGCAGTGAGGCCTGCGTGGAGCCTGACCAGGGCCAGGAGAGTCCACAGACCGCTGCTCGCCTCTTACGGCCTCTGTTTTCTCCTCTGTGAAATGGAGCCTCCTCCAGGCGGCGAGGACCAGCTCCTTGTTCCCCCATGTGGGCAGGAGGGCGCGGGGGTGCTGCTTTCCTGGAAGCCGCCAGGCCTAGAACCCCTGGCCCCACCCTGGCTCCCCTGGCTGCTCCCTGCTCCTAGTCAGACCGCATCTGAACCCCACTTTCTCACATGCAGAGTGTCGGGTGAGCACCTGCTGCCCCCCACCCTGCGGAGCCTACCGGGCACAGAGCTGGGAGTTGATGGAGGCTGTTGCTTTGCAGGTGGATGCCGTCACCTGGCCCACGGTGGGCCAGAGAGAGCTTCGCCCCTGCCTGCTGCCCTGCCCTGTGCTGACGCCACCCACCTCTGCACCGGGCCCCCCAATAAACTGCTGCCACATAGCCAGCCATGTGCCTGCCTGCATCTGTCCGGGACCCCATGAGACGGAGCCTGGGGGGGTCTGGGCCAGGAGGTGGGTACTGGGCCGGCACTCAGACGCACGGCCAGATGGCGAGGAGGGGGGCTTGTGCGTCCCCTGGGGAAACCTGTTGGGGGAGTGTAGGGAGGAACTGGAGCTGTGGGGAGCGTGGGTGTGTGCATGTGTGTGTAAATGTGTGTGACTGTGTGTGTGTGTGAGTGTGTGAGAGTGTGCATGTGTGTGTGGCTGTGTGTAACTGTGTGTGTATAAATGTATGTGACCACGTGAGAGTGTGCATGTGGGTGACTGTGAGGATGACTGTGTATGCTTGTGTGTGTGTGTGTGTGTGTGTGTGTGTGTGCGTGCATGTGAGCGTGTATGAGTGTGACCGTACAAACGTGTGACCAGGTGGGTTGGTGGTGGCATAGTGTGACACTCGCGGTGGGGGTGGCCCAGGGCAGCTGCCCCCTGCTGGCGCTGCCCCCAGCCCTCTGCCCTGCCAAGAGGAGCTTCCCTAGAGGAGGAGGCAGCCTGTGCAGGGGCCCAGCCTGAGTGCCACCCTGGGCCCTGCAGGCCTTGATGGGGGAAAGGGGGTCCTGCCTCTTCTTCCCTGAGGGCCTAGGACAAGCCCTCACTCCTGGGACCTCAGTTTCCCCTCTGCAAACAAAGGGGGTTAGATGCAGCTCTCCAAGGCCCTTGCTGCTCCTAGGTCAGAGCTTCTCTGCTTCCTGCCCCTCAGCCTGCATGCCAGGGCTATGGAGAAGGGGGTCTGGGTGGGGAAGAGGCTGCCCTAGGGCTCTCCTACACCTGTCCCCAGAAGTGAGGGGGTGGGGCACCCATAAACTGGAGGAGGCCATAGGGGCCTGACCGCTCCCGCACTCCATGGCATTGAGGGCACCAGGCGGGCCTCATGCTCAGGGTATGGCGTCTCCCCACAGCTGCCAAACTTGCATAGCACAAGGCACAGCTCTCTGGGGCCCCCTTCGCCTTTCCCAAGCTCCAATTTGGGGCTCAGGACCATGGGGTGGTGCTGCCCTCCAGACCCCACAGGGTGGCAGAGTCCACGGCCGCGGGAGACAGTAGCTGCCCTGCAAGGCACAGTCATGAAGTGTCTGCGGGATGCTGCTTCCTGCCCGGGCAGACAGGAGCAGATGGCGCCACCCCCAGTCCCCAAATCTTCTGCTGAGAAGGGTCTAAATCCAGGCTGCTATGTCCCAAAGACTGTGCTTCAGGGTTTACAGCTTCCATAACTCTGAGTTTCTTGACTATTTTCTTCCCCAGGGGCCCGAGAAAGTCAACACCATTGAGGTGGCAGTTGTGGTGCGGGGACAGGTGGGGGGGACCGGGAAGGCGCCCCTGCCCCCAGGCTGGAGCTGTGGCCACCTTCTCAGGTTTGCTGCAGCCTGTGAAGCCCACACCCTGGGGGTGTCCGGAGGAGGTGTTGGGGAGCAAATTAGATTTTGCACCTCCTGGCTGCAGGTGTGAAGAGCCAGGCACTCGGGCAGTGCAGGGGCGGTGGGGGACATGCACCTGCCTCTTGGTGCCGGGCAGCCCAGTGCTGCCAGTGGGTCTGAGTGGCCGGCAGCTGCTGGGAGGCTCATGATGAGCCTGGGGGCTCTTCCAGGGCACAGAGCATGCTGGGAGGTGGAGACAGATGGGCAAGTGACGACTGTCTGACTCTCCTTACACAGCTGGGAGCCCAAGTCTCGAGGGCAGGTGACTCAGGGTCCTGCAAGTGCAGGTGGCTGGGCAGGAGTCATCGTCCACATTTTAGAGATGAGGAAATGGAGCCCAGACAGAGAGGGGCTTGTCTGCAGGGAGATGGGCATGGATGAGGGGAGAGGCCAGGGGCTCTGCTGTGCTCCCTGTGAACCGTGTGACCTTGGAGAGTCTGGGGTACACCGTGGGATACATGGGGTCCCTCCCTGGCCTGCCGCCCTGCCCAGCCCCCACTGACTCCGGTCGCCCCGAGCCCCCGCCCTGTCAGTGCCTTGCCGGGGTGGGTCCCAGGGTGGGGGGAGCAGGTGTTTGGGGTGAGTTCAGGCAGAGGGCACAGGGTGGGGGGCATGCCGGGATAGTGCTGATGTCGGCAGCATCTGCCACTACCTGGCCGCACTCGGCACACCCCCACTCAGGACAAAAGTGTCAGAATGACCTTCACTGTCTGGGGCAGCAGGAGGCTGAGAGCTGTGCCACTGTCCCAGCCGAGCAGCCCCAGCCAGAGAGAGGACCACGTGGCAGGCGCCCATCTGTGCAGGGACAGGACAAGACAGGATGCGGGGTTGATGTGCCAAGCAGCAGCCACAACGGCACCTCGGGGAACCTGCAGGTCAGGGCGGAGAGGAGCCTTGGCCACTACCTTCCCCATTCCTCCTCCTCCTCCTCGAGCAGCCGAGGACCGGTGAGGGCCCGGGCTTCTCGGAGGCCACGCAGCGCTCAGTGGCAGAGCTGAAGTTAGATCCTCGTTCTCAAGCCAGACACCATCTGTGGGAACACAAAGGTCGGAATGTTGAACTCTCCGGTGTGGATGGTGGCGCGATAGAAAGAGCGGGGCTTTGGCACATGACAGGTGGACACGCTGCATCTCGAGGTGGGTGCCCAGGAGTCCACGGCCCGTCTCCCTCCCTGTCTCCCGTCTCCATTGTTGACCTTCTCTCCCTGCCCTCCTGTCTGGCTGTCTCCGGGGCCACACATCTCTGAGCCACAGCGTCCTCATCTGTGAAGTGGGAGGTGCCCCATGAGGGTGACATTGAGACTCTGGTGCCCTCCTTGATGTGGAAGCCTGTGAGGAGCCACAGGCTGGAGCTGGGTGGGTGCTGGGGCGGGGACGTTCTCACAGGAGGCAGGAGAGCTTGAGAGGAGGCAAGTGCCAGGTGGGACCAGAGGCTGGGATCCGGGGAACCGCCCCTCGGATGCACGTGGAAAGTGCAGGTTCCCAGGGCCTGAGAATCCAGGGGATTTATGCACAGTTGGATTGACAACCAGGCCTGGGGGGCTGGAGTGGTGCTGGGGCCCCTCAGTACTGCTGCTCCTCAAGCCCTGTCCTTCCCTCCCACCCTCAGACTCCCTCCTGGGAGGTCTTGCCCCTCCCTGACCTCAGTCACGAGGCACACACTAGTGAGGACCTTCTGGTCTGCTCTCGGGGCAGCCCAGTCCTGTCTCCCCAGACCCCTTCCTCCCAGGCGCATTGCAAGGGTCTGAGCACACCTCCTCCCCTGCCGAGCTCCCAAGCCTGCCCCTCCCTGCAATGTGCTCTCTGTGCTGCTGAGTGACATTAGCATGGTGCCCTCCACCAAGGGCCTATAAGTCACTCACTCAGGACAGCTCCCTCTGCCGCCCCTCATCCCACCTCCCAAGGAATTCCCCAGCCCCCTCTGGGTTCTACCTTACTGACTCAGTTTCTTCCCTCCCTCCATGGCCACAGCCCCATCCAGGTACTGCCTTCTCTTACCTGCTGCGAAGCTGACCACACCCGCCTCCCTCCTCTGACCTGCGCAGCCGACCACACCCGCCTCCCTCCTCTGACCTGCGCAGCCGACCACAACCGCCTCCCTCCTCTGACCTGCGCAGCCGACCACACCTGCCTCCCTCCTCCGACCTGCGCAGCCGACCACACCCGCCTGCCTCCTCTGACCTGCACCAGCTAACTGATGGCACAAGCCTCCCCACAGGCATTCCAGGGCTCGGCTTCTCCTTTTCCAGCCCAACCTCTGCATCCGCACTGTGATGGGCCATTGTAAAAGAGCAAGGCTTTGGTTACAGCCCATTTATTGCGAACAACAGAAAGTCATTCTGGCTAACAAAGTAAAAAGGAAATTTATCAGAAGGCTATGGGAGAGCCCGTAGGATTGAGAGCTAGGTTAATGCATGAATCAGATCCAACCATGTTCAGTCCCATATCACTTTAATCGAGATTCAAATCCCAAGGAAGAGGACCTGCTTGTCCTTAGGTCACTGGCCCACTGTGTGGCCAGCAGAGGCCAGGCACTTGGCTGACCACCCCACTCAGGCTGCATCCAGTGAGGGAGGGATGGGTGTTAGGCCCAGATCACCAATGTGCACCCACTACGGTCTGCCCGACACCTACATACCCTCATCTCCCAACAGGGACACCATCCAACAGATACAATTTCAATGACGGCTCCGCTTAACATCATGCAACTCTTTGGCAATAGCCCAACCAAACCCAAAACATAAAAAGCACCTTCCCTTTCCCTAAGGGAATGCAGCCCCAAGTTTAATTCCTGTACTCTAGCTCGTAATCTGACATTTTTTATTGCTCAGTGCCAGACCATCACAGTATTCTGCAACTTATGGTCTAAGTAACACAGCCTGTTGGTGTGATCCTGGGGATGGAGAACTGGGAGTAGAAAAAATGGAGAGAATTTGTTGCATCTGCAGCAGAGAAAGGACACACAAGTCACAGTTTCTGTTGCAGTTATTACAGCTGTGTAACAAACATCCCAAATGTAGTGGATTCAGACAATGACGATGCTTGTCTGCTGCCACCTCTGTGCACTTCTGGTAGGCCCTGTAGGGACAGCTCATCTGTGCTCCATGAGGCTCAACGGCCAGGGCTGAGGTCATCCGAAGCTTGCTCAGTTGCATGCCTGCTGGTTGGTGCCAGATGTTAGCTGGGGCTGTGGTGGCGACACCCACATGTGCCTGTCTGCATGGACTGGTCTCCTCATAACATGGTGGCTGGCTCGCAGAGAGCTGGGCAGAAGCCACATCCTTTATACGAGCTCACCCCAGAAGTCACATGTGTCACTGCTATCTCTGTACTCTCTGATTGAAGAATTCACAGCCCCCCTCCCGGTTCCAGGGGAGGGGAAAGAGATGCCACGTGTTGGGGGAGAGGGACAAGGCTACCATTTCTGGGAGATGCAATCTGCCGCTGCCCCTTTCCTTAAACTCAGCTCTTGGAAGTTCTTTCACTAATGGCATGAGGATCTCAGGGCATGGTGGTCCCGCCCTCTGGACCCTGTGGTAACACCAGCTGCACCCAGGAGGTCCCCTGGGATCTATCCACTCTCTGTGCCCCCGCAGTCAGGCCTTGTGCCTGGTGATGCAGGTCGGTCACCTGACCTCTGCCTTCATGCCGCCTTTGCCTGTTAACTCAGGGTACTGGACAGGTGGCCGTCTCGGCACCCAGTGCGGCAGAGTCGTTACTGAGACCACTGGTGGAAATGCTCCTCTGTTGGGCACTAACTAGGGCAGTTCCTGGGATGGAGGTGTGGTGAGTTGTGGAGGCTGTGATTGTGAGAGGCACCACTACCCTGTGTTCTGGCTGTGAGAGATGGAGCTCCAGATAGTGGTCCCTGGCTCCAAGCACCCTCACCCTGCAGAACAGGACCCCCTTTTCACGGGGGGTTGTTCCCAGGTAGGGTCTGCAGGAGGCCCTTCGTTGTGCTTCAGCCCAGCTGCTTCAGGGGCTGGAGAAACCAGTGAACCCTGTAGGCATCGGGCATTGCTTTGCCTTTTTGGCTATGAAATGGTTTCCAAATGGTTGGAAGCTAAGACAGGATCTGGGGTCTCAGGCCCCAAAATTCTTGCAGGGGAGGAGAAATGGCTACCTCTTCTCAATAGCTCAGAAAACACCCATCAGTCTCCTTTTTAATTGGTTCAAGCATTTCTCCACCCATCCATCCACCCATTCTCCATCCATCCACCTATTCTCCATCCATCCACCTATCCATCCGTCCATCTATCCACTAATCGATCCATCCACCCGTTCTCCATCCATCCACCTATCCATTCATTCATCTATCCTCTAATCGATCGATTGATCCATCCATCCGTTCTCCATCCATCCACCCATCCACCCATCCACCCATCCATCCATCCATCTATCCACTAGTCCATCCACCTGTTCTCCACCCATCCACCCATCCATCCACCCATCCATCCATCCATCTCTCCACTAGCCCATCCATCCGTTCTCCATCCATCCATCATCTATCCATCCATCCACTCATTCTCTTGACAGCTGCCTTCTGAGCCCCC
>NW_007727437.1:241895-244581 GCF_000696425.1 Galeopterus variegatus
CCATCCATCCATCCATCTATCCACTAGTCCATCCACCTGTTCTCCACCCATCCACCCATCCATTCACCCATCCATCCATCCATCCATCTATCCACTAGTCCATCCACCTGTTCTCCACCCATCCACCCGTCCACCCATCCATCCATCCATCTATCCATCTATCCACTAGTCCATCCACCTGTTCTCCACCCACCCATCCATCCACCCATCCATCCATCCATCTCTCCACTAGCCCATCCATCCGTTCTCCATCCATCCATCATCTATCCATCCATCCACTCATTCTCTTGACAGCTGCCTTCTGAGCCCCCCTCCTGCCTGGACTTGGCACAGGAAGTAAAGGAGGACCCCTGCCCAGCAGAAGCTCCCAGTGTGGTGGGGGGTGCACACATGTCAACAGAGAAGCCACACTCACCATGGGAGACAAGTGGTGGACGTACGCAGGAACAAAGGTGGTGACGTAGATCAGACAACGATGTGTCCTGACTGGGGTCCAGGACAGCCTCCAGATGGGGTGGCTCTGACCTGAGGAGCTGGTGGCCTCTCTCCAGCCCAGGATCTCCTGCATAGCCCATGGCGGCCAGGGGCCCAGAGCCCAAGAAATTTCCAGTTCTCCCTTTAACCAAATCATAGCTCCCTTCCCCAGCGAGTTCCCAATTTAAGTCCCCAAATTGTTTACTCGGTGAAATCAATTGACAAGGGACCAGCGTGTATTTGCGATTCAATTGACTATGATACGCTGTCTTACAATTACAGCTCGAATGGATTTCTTTTTAATTTATTTCTCTCCTAGCATTCTCCTCCACCGGTAATTCCGAGACTAATTGTCCTCTCGTTCACTGTCGTCATCTGGAGGAAGGTAGCGCCTGCTACAGCCCGCAGGGGCTGCCACTCCCGCAGCTGTGGCCTCCAGCCCACTCAGCGTCCCTGTGTCCTCGCGCTCAGACCAGCCCACACGCGGCGATCCTGAGTGCTCCGGGAGGCTCCACCACCCCCGCTTGGATCCCTTGGGCTCAGGAGGGGGCTGAGTAGTCCCAGGGGAGGCGGGAAGACCCTGTCCTTGCCCAGCAGCTTTGGGATTCCCACCCAGGAGGGAGGCTGGTGGAGGCTCCTTTCAGCTCTGAGGGTCTGTGATTCTACTGGGCATTTCTAAACAAACCTCTTCTCTCCGCGCCTGTTTCCCATCTGTGCACTGGCCCCAGGGTCTCCAGGGCCCCTTTGGCTGTGATGTTCTGTGCGTCTGCCTAGGGCTCGAGGAAGGAAGGGCTGTGGCAGCTGGGCCTATCCCCACCCTCAGTTTCCCATGCTGCCATGCCTGTAGACCCCTTCCTATGCTCTGGGGTCAGCCATGTCCTGCAGGATGTAGCGGCTCAGACCCTGCCCCTACTCGTCACCCCGTCCTTTACCTCACGTCGTGACTGTCCCCTCTGGGGTCTGTGCCTGCACATGCCCTGGGGCCAGCTCTGCTCCAGGTATCAGATGAGCTGGGATTTGTCACCATCCCTGCTTTCCAGATGGGAACACTGAGGCTCCGAGGGACCCAGGCCTCACCCAGCACTGGCTGCTGGGAGCACGAGAGCTGGGCTGGGACCAGTGCTGCATGGCTGTGCAGGTACCTCTTGCCTCACTGTTGAGAGCACCTACCTGAGGCCTGTGGGGTTTATGAGGGCAGGAAGAGCCCGTCATCATCCCCCACCCCAGGAACTACTTATGTGAACACGCAGCATGTCCCTGTGGGAGGGGCGGGGCTCTGGTTGTGGAGGTCCCTGCAGGTGAGGCTACCTGGGCTAGAGAGGCCAGGACCCCATGGCCAAGCCCAGTAAGACAAAAAGTGCTTCTGAGTGTGTACGTGCATGTGCATGTGTGTGTGTGTGTCCCTCTCTGTGTGAACGTGTGTCCCTGTGTGCTTGTGTCCCTGTGTGCCCACACGTGTGCACGAGTGTGCCGTGTTTCTGTGAGCACGTGTGTGTGCATGCCTGTGTGTATGTGCATGTGTGTACACATGTGTGTGCATGCCTGTGTCTGTGAGTATGTGCATGTGTGTACACGTGTGTGTGCATGCCTGTGTCTGTGTGTATGTGCATGTGTGTACACGTGTGTCTGTGTGTGCATGCCTGTGTCTGTGTGTACATGTGTCTCTGTGTGTGCATGCCCGTGTCTGTGTGTATGTGCATGTGTGTACACGTGTCTCTGTGTGTGCATGCCTGTGTCTGTGTGTATGTGCATGTGTGTACACATGTGTCTCTGCGTGTGCATGCTCGTGTGCACGTGCGTGCACGTACATGCATGTGTGACTAAAGCCACTCCTAGTGCCTGAAGGAATGACATGCTGGCTCCTGCCTGGCTGACCCAACACCTGGGGCACTTCCCATCCCTGTCTGGGCCTCAGAGGATGAGGGATGTCTGCGTGGCCCTTTACGGATGACCAGGCGCCTTCATTCCTCCTGCGTCATCTGACCCTCACACGAGAGGGGGCGGGGGATTCATCTACCTCCTCTTGTCAACTAGAAAACTGAGGAATGGGGTGGACTGGCTTTCCAGGGCCAGGCAGCCACCAGGCTGGACCTGGAATCCGGGTCTCTGCCCCCCGTCCACTCCCTCCCCCACGCTGACACACGGGAGATGCACAACTTCCCAGCTCCCGAGCGGATTTATTTGGCAGCCCAGGAATAGATGTATCCATACA
>NW_007727437.1:246270-251415 GCF_000696425.1 Galeopterus variegatus
GGGACCAGCCTCTCAGGCGGGGAGTGGGGGGAAGGCTCTGAGGGCCTCCAGGTGGGGCTGAGACAGAAGGCCAGGGCTCCAGGGACTCAGGCGACCCAGCTTGGCACCGCAGAAGCCCTTCTTGAGGTCTCGGCCCCGCACTGCAGCAGGAGCGCGTGCTCCCTGCTCCTGTCCACGCCAGGAGAGCTGAGGGGCTCCCGAGTGGGGCTGTGGAGAAATGAGATGCCAGGGAGCCTGGATTCAATTATGCTCCAGGTGTTATGTATGTGGCATCCCACAATGCATTGATCCCTTTAGGGTGACAGATCAGTTACGAATCGGGTAATAGACCAGCTTGTAAATGAAATATATTGGATCATGCAGGCAGCCCAGCTGGGTGTTGGCTTCACGGGAAGGGGGAAGATTTATGAGCCTGGGAGGGTGGTTGGCCTTTGGACGATCCACCCACTGGAGAGTCGGCTCCTGAGTGGGCCTGGGAAGGGGGCGTAGAGCAGGGAAGACCAGCTGTGGGGCCCTGGGAGAGCCTGCAGGGCAGTGTGGCAGGAACAGTCAGGAGTCAGGGAATGTGGCGTGTTGATGGGACCTGACCACGTCGGGGTCCATTCCACAAGTGCTGTGTGTCCCAAGGCACCTGCCAGGCCTTACCCAGGTCCCCTCCAATGACCCTCACAGCCCAGGAGTCAGATGCCATCATCATCTCTTTGCAGCTGGGGCAATCCAGACTCAGAGAGGTTAAGCAACTTTCCCTGTGTCACACAGCCAAGGGGCAGGCAAGGGTTTCAAAGTCAGACAGACTGACTCTGTGCCCTTCTCCCTGCTCCGCTCTTCTGAACCAGGACAAGCAGGAGTGAGGCCCCTTGGAAGGGGCTGCGGTGCCCAGCCTGCATGACCTCAGCCTCTGTGTGCGTCAAACCAGGCCAGGAGCCCCACTCAGAGGGTGCCAGGAGAGACAGGGGCAATGCTCTGACTTGCCGGGGAGGCCAGAGGCTCTCAGGTCAGAGCAGGGGCCTGGTGTGGGAGGGCATGGGGAACCACTGCTCACCACCCCTGAAGAATTGGGCTGGGGACTGTGTCGCCACCACAGCATGTGGTGGCCTGCAGCTGTTTGCGAGCCATCTGCCTGAGAGGTGCCCCCTGAGCACAAGAAGCCTCTCCTCAGTTGCACAGAACGGAGACAGGGCCAGCACACAGGACAGGCAGTGAGAGGCTGAGCGGATGACCAAGATGGGCATCTAGGGCATTCACAGTCCTGGGGATTGAGACATGTCTGGTGAGAAATAAGGATGCAGGATTTAGCCTATGACCAGGGACTGAGCTGAGTGTATGAACAGGGTCAGGGGTCAGCCTGTGACCAGAGTAGGGGCTCAGTTTTGGGCCGGAATCATGGCTTAGCCTTTGTCTACGATTAGCCTTAGAGTATGACTTGGGTTAGGGCTCAGCATGTGACCAGGATCAGGGCTCAGCAGGTGACTAGGGTAAGGGTGCAATCTGTATCTGGGATCAGGGCTCAGAGTGCAGCACTTAGAATGAGATTCCTTGGGCCGCATGAGATCAACTCTCTAATCTGCTTGGATTATCTTTAATCTAATGCTTTGCTCAATCCCTTAACCGAGCATTTGGCCAAGACTAACAAGGATGTACAGAAACTGCTGGGCCTGACTAGGCCCCTCCAGGATGAGAGCCCTCCTGGCCCGCCTCTCTCTGCTGAGGGTCTTTACCGCTGAGAGCCCCGTGAGCATCTGTAATGAGCTCCTTTGGGGGAGGGGACAGCGAGGGGGAGGAAGGGGCCAATTTATCTCTATTTATGTCTCTCCTTATAGCTCCACCAGTTTCTCAGTAATCTTTATGGGGTTCAATTATTGTATCTTCAATTGATATGAGTGATCTCGATGGTTCTTAATGTTCTGTATTAAATCTCCTGGGTAAAATATCTTTAATGTTCAGCATAAAACACCTAGTCATTGCTGGTGATGCAGCCACGGAGGCCTCGTCGGGAGCTGCGGGCCTGGGTCAGGCGGAAGGCGAGGTGTCCTTGCCCCTGGGCCCACAGTCCCTCCCCTCACCTGGCAGCTGGGGAATTTTATGATGAGAACTTAGGCTTTCAGGAAAAATGGAATTGAGGTTCAAGGTTGAGAGCAAACCCACTGTGTCAGTTTTCTTATTTCTGCTGTAACAAATTACCACCAACGCAGTGACTTACAGCAGCATGAATCTGTTTCTCACAGTCCTGGAGGTCAGAAATCCAGGACGAGGGTTGGGGCTAAACCCAGGCATCGGCTGGGCTGGCTCCTCTCCAGGCTGCAGGGGAGGGTCCCTCGCACCTCGTCTGCCTCCAGAGGCGCCTGCACTCCTTGGCTGGTGGCCGCACCCTCCAGCCTCTGCCCCACCTCACATCCCGTCCTCATGCTGCTGCCCTGCCTCCCTCTGAAAAGCACCCTTGGGAGATGTTTAGGATCCACCTCAAGGTCTCTTTTGCCACGTAAGGGAACATATTCAGCACACCCATGAAAGTCCCAAGAGTCCCCCACAGTCGTGGGACAATAACGATGGCCCACGGAGGGGCACAGTGTCAACCTGCTTCACTGTCTGGCGTTGGCGTCACTCATCACTGAAAGTGTCTGTTGGGAGCCTGTAGCCCCACACCCCTTCTTGTGTGACCAGGCCTACGTGACAATCTGCTTGTGTCAGATGTCTGTGCTTGCGGGATATCTGCCTCATAATCTGTGCCTGGGACGCTGTGCTCCTGGCTATGCAAGTCTACTCAAGAGTGACCTCTTATCTCCTTCCAAGTTTCTGCTTTCTTGTAAAGATTGGGGGCTTCTTTGCATCAGAGATTTTCTGACTTTATTTCTTCTCAAGATCTTATCGTATTCCTGCATTCCTAACTCCTTACAATATGCTTGCTTTTTCCTATATAAGATGTAACCTAAGAATCAATAAACGAGACTTGATCAGAATACTGTCTTGTCTCCCATCTCTTGCGTCTCTTGTCCCATCCAATTCCCACTCCCCCCTCCAGGGTCTGCGTTGAATATCCCGCAGGCCAGGACAAAT
This sequence comes from Galeopterus variegatus, assembly GCF_000696425.1. Lineage (NCBI taxonomy): Eukaryota > Metazoa > Chordata > Mammalia > Dermoptera > Cynocephalidae > Galeopterus > Galeopterus variegatus. Next base: position 249,325 of record NW_007727437.1, read on the forward strand.
AAGTACTCAGAGAATAAGTACTGGTATCCCATAGGCCATGAACTTAATGTTAATTTTCCACTTTTGCTCAGGAAATTTACAATAAAATAAACAGCTACAACAAGGACAATCAAAGAGTCCCAATTAAACATAACAGGCAATTGACCCTTATTTGTTACATATGGCAATGTCCTAGTAACCAGTGTCCCAGTTTGCCTGGGACTTTCCCAGATTTAGCACTGAAAGTCCCACAACCTTGGAAATTTCACAGTCCTAGACAAACTGGGATAGCTGGCATTCCCATAATGAGGTCATTAAATTTAATTGAGTGTCTAGTTTGTTGAATTTGAGTGTATGCAATTATGTATTAAAATAAATAAGAATATTAAATGCATAGGGACCAGCAGGCAACTGCACCCCACAGTTCAGCCAGGACTAAGGAAGCGGCCTGGCCTGCGGGGTCCTGGGGAGGAGGGTTAGGACGATCTGGAAGGCCGAGGAGGAGCAGCCCGGCCCCCCTCCAGCCCCCTCTTGCCACGCTGTGGGCTGTGGCCTCAGGCCCAGGAGGGTTTGGATGCTGGACTGTGATGTCCAGGGGTCTGGGGGATGGGCGGGAGGGGAAGGAGCCTGATGGGTGTGATATTAGAGCCAACAAGGATGCAGCTCGAGAGGTGTGGGGGACTGGCATCTACGATGAAGGGCCTCAGGAGGCGCTTCTGCAGGGTCTCAGGCGGGGACAGGCGGGGAGGCCATGAGCACTGAGGAAAGAGGGTGTACGTGGGGGCTCTGGTGAAGGGGGCGGGGGCCCTGGCCACTGCCTATGTGTGGGCTTCCTCTTGCACAATGTCATTCAAGGTCTGCTTCCATGTCACTATAGCAACCCACATCCCATAATAAGCAACGGTGGCATTACCAGGGGAGCCGGTATCATTTCACTAGTGTTCCTCCTGGGGTTTGCTCCTGTGAGCTCGGAGCTCTTCAAATGCTTTGCCAATTAGCACTTGAAAAGCCCGTATGGAGCCAGGGCCCAGGAATCCCCAGGCAGCTCTTGCCTGGAGCCAGGCAGGACCAGAAACACTCTGGGAGCGAGTCAGGCCACTGCCATAAATAAGAGGAGCCCGAGACAGAGCGAGGGCCACCGTGCAAGGGTGAGTGGCCCAGGGCAGACACACAGCACCGCAGCGAGAGGCCTGGGCTCCTTCCCTCTCACTGCTCTGCTGTCCTTGACACACAGCGTCCATCTGTGGCCAAGGCCGCTGCTCCGGCTCCTGCCATCACGTCTACAGTCCAGCCAGTGGGAAGCGGGGGGAGGGGACCCAGGTGGCATGCTCCTTCCCTCTAGGAACTTGATGCAGGGCTTCACACATCACTCCCTGCCATGCGCCAGCCTAGCTTAGTCACAGGACCTCCGTTGCTGAAGGGAGGCTGGGGAATACAGTGTTTAACCAGGCAGCCACGAGCCTTCTAAAATTGGGGTTTCTACGACCAAATGAAGAGGGGCAGAATCCACATGGGAACAATTCACAGGCTCTGCCACACCTAGCTATTGTCAGTAATGGAGGAGTCCAGGATGTGGCTGAGAGGGAGGCTGTCTAGAATGTTCTCTGACCAAGAGTTTGGCGTAGTCCTCTTCTGCCTCCCTCTCAGGGCTTCCAGTGACTTCAAAGAGTGTCCTGGGGTGTGCTGGCATCTCCAGGTGTGTGAGGAACACTCTCCTGTTCTCGTCACACAGAGGTGAGTGTTGTTCCCCAGTTTTACAGAGGACAAAATCCTCCGTCTGGTCACCCCACCAGGCAGCTGGAGTTTGAGCCGGGTCTGGCACCTCTGAAGCCAGTGGTCTCAAAGCCAGGCAGACCTTGAGGGTGGGGTGGGCAGGTGGGGCTGGGTGGGGCTGGGGCAGAAGGTAGCTGAATGTCGTTGGGGACTGGGCAGCTTCTGACTGACTCCAGGCAAGTCACTCAGGCCTGGTGACATTGGGACAAAGAGGGCCAGACCCAGTGGGGTCCAGCTGACCCACGCAGCAGTGGGGGTGGGGGGACGCAGACTGTGCCAGGGGCATTTGCTGGGGAACTGGCTGGGCCCTGGGGCTGACATCCCCCCCCCCTACCCCCT
>NW_007727437.1:252113-270194 GCF_000696425.1 Galeopterus variegatus
TGTGTGCATGCCTGTGTCTGTGTGTATGTGCATGTGTGTACACGTGTGTCTGTGTGTGCATGCCCGTGTCTGTGTGTATGTGCATGTGTGTACACGTGTGTGTGCATGCCTGTGTCTGTGTGTACACATGTCTCTGTGTGTGCATGCCCGTGTCTGTGTGTATGTGCATGTGTGTACACGTGTCTCTGTGTGCGCATGCCTGTGTCTGTGAGTATGTGCATGTGTGTACACGTGTGTCTCTGCGTGTGCATGCTCGTGTGCACGTGCGTGCACGTACATGCATGTGTGACTAAAGCCACTCCTAGTGCCTGAAGGAATGACATGCTGGCTCCTGCCTGGCTGACCCAACACCTGGGGCACTTCCCATCCCTGTCTGGGCCTCAGAGGATGAGGGATGTCTGCGTGGCCCTTTACGGATGACCAGGCGCCTTCATTCCTCCTGCGTCATCTGACCCTCACATGAGAGGGGGCGGGGGGTTCATCTACCTCCTCTTGTCAACTAGAAAACTGAGGAATGGGGTGGACTGGCTTTCCAGGGCCAGGCAGCCACCAGGCTGGACCTGGAATCCGGGTCTCTGCCCCCCGTCCACTCCCTCCCCCACGCTGACACACGGGAGATGCACAACTTCCCAGCTCCCGAGCGGATTTATTTGGCAGCCCAGGAATAGATGTATCCATACATGAGGTACGTGTGGAAACACGGCTGATAACTCCATCCTGCGTCAGCTCTGCCTGAAAAATTCTCACACGATGGGGATTTTTTTGCTATTTTGAGATATAGATCCTCGCAGACACTGAGACGCCATTTCCATTACCAGGTGCCACGTTTGTGAAAAAAAAGAATCAACAGGGGTGTGAGAAGGGGGAAGGAGCGAGGGGGCCCTCCTGTGCCTGGGGCAGGAGGGCCCCCCACAGGCTTCCAGAAAGGTGCACCCAGCCTCTCTGGAGTCTCCACGAATGAGGTCTGTGGGATGTCCAGCCACAGCGACCAGGAGATCAGCTGCCCCGGATGGGCTGGGGGGACAGGAGACTTCTCCAATGTAGTGGCTGAAGCCAAACAGGAGATAGGCTCTTGCCCAGGTGCTTGAGTCTGTGCCCCCCCCCCCATACTCCAGGCAGAGGGAGACAGCGCCCCTTGCATGCAGACCTCAATGGAAACTGTCTGTGCTTGGCCTTGGCCCCGCCGACCACCCGCAGGCATCCCGAGGCTCCCCTTGGCACAGCGGGCTGAGCCCACACCTCAGGTTTTGACTGGATGAAGTCCTGCTCCGTGTCTTTCTGGTGGTTCAACCTTAGGAAAGTCATTGTCTCGACCCTGGGTTGCTTATTTGTAAAATGAGATGACGGTACCTTTCCCTCGCAGTGCTGAGTGGGGATGCTCAGTAACTCAGGCAGTGCACAGCGGCTACAGTGATCGTAGCTCTTTGCTCAGTGTCGCCTGCCATGGGCTGGGCCATGCAGAGGCCATGATGCCCATCGCGGGTGTGCAGCAGAGGCGGGGACCAGCCTCTCAGGCGGGGAGTGGGGGGAAGGCTCTGAGGGCCTCCAGGTGGGGCTGAGACAGAAGGCCAGGGCTCCAGGGACTCAGGCGACCCAGCTTGGCACCGCAGAAGCCCTTCTTGAGGTCTCGGCCCCGCACTGCAGCAGGAGCGCGTGCTCCCTGCTCCTGTCCACGCCAGGAGAGCTGAGGGGCTCCCGAGTGGGGCTGTGGAGAAATGAGATGCCAGGGAGCCTGGATTCAATTATGCTCCAGGTGTTATGTATGTGGCATCCCACAATGCATTGATCCCTTTAGGGTGACAGATCAGTTACGAATCGGGTAATAGACCAGCTTGTAAATGAAATATATTGGATCATGCAGGCAGCCCAGCTGGGTGTTGGCTTCACGGGAAGGGGGAAGATTTATGAGCCTGGGAGGGTGGTTGGCCTTTGGACGATCCACCCACTGGAGAGTCGGCTCCTGAGTGGGCCTGGGAAGGGGGCGTAGAGCAGGGAAGACCAGCTGTGGGGCCCTGGGAGAGCCTGCAGGGCAGTGTGGCAGGAACAGTCAGGAGTCAGGGAATGTGGCGTGTTGATGGGACCTGACCACGTCGGGGTCCATTCCACAAGTGCTGTGTGTCCCAAGGCACCTGCCAGGCCTTACCCAGGTCCCCTCCAATGACCCTCACAGCCCAGGAGTCAGATGCCATCATCATCTCTTTGCAGCTGGGGCAATCCAGACTCAGAGAGGTTAAGCAACTTTCCCTGTGTCACACAGCCAAGGGGCAGGCAAGGGTTTCAAAGTCAGACAGACTGACTCTGTGCCCTTCTCCCTGCTCCGCTCTTCTGAACCAGGACAAGCAGGAGTGAGGCCCCTTGGAAGGGGCTGCGGTGCCCAGCCTGCATGACCTCAGCCTCTGTGTGCGTCAAACCAGGCCAGGAGCCCCACTCAGAGGGTGCCAGGAGAGACAGGGGCAATGCTCTGACTTGCCGGGGAGGCCAGAGGCTCTCAGGTCAGAGCAGGGGCCTGGTGTGGGAGGGCATGGGGAGCCACTGCTCACCACCCCTGAAGAATTGGGCTGGGGACTGTGTCGCCACCACAGCATGTGGTGGCCTGCAGCTGTTTGCGAGCCATCTGCCTGAGAGGTGCCCCCTGAGCACAAGAAGCCTCTCCTCAGTTGCACAGAACGGAGACAGGGCCAGCACACAGGACAGGCAGTGAGAGGCTGAGCGGATGACCAAGATGGGCATCTAGGGCATTCACAGTCCTGGGGATTGAGACATGTCTGGTGAGAAATAAGGATGCAGGATTTAGCCTATGACCAGGGACTGAGCTGAGTGTATGAACAGGGTCAGGGGTCAGCCTGTGACCAGAGTAGGGGCTCAGTTTTGGGCCGGAATCATGGCTTAGCCTTTGTCTACGATTAGCCTTAGAGTATGACTTGGGTTAGGGCTCAGCATGTGACCAGGATCAGGGCTCAGCAGGTGACTAGGGTAAGGGTGCAATCTGTATCTGGGATCAGGGCTCAGAGTGCAGCACTTAGAATGAGATTCCTTGGGCCGCATGAGATCAACTCTCTAATCTGCTTGGATTATCTTTAATCTAATGCTTTGCTCAATCCCTTAACCGAGCATTTGGCCAAGACTAACAAGGATGTACAGAAACTGCTGGGCCTGACTAGGCCCCTCCAGGATGAGAGCCCTCCTGGCCCGCCTCTCTCTGCTGAGGGTCTTTACCGCTGAGAGCCCCGTGAGCATCTGTAATGAGCTCCTTTGGGGGAGGGGACAGCGAGGGGGAGGAAGGGGCCAATTTATCTCTATTTATGTCTCTCCTTATAGCTCCACCAGTTTCTCAGTAATCTTTATGGGGTTCAATTATTGTATCTTCAATTGATATGAGTGATCTCGATGGTTCTTAATGTTCTGTATTAAATCTCCTGGGTAAAATATCTTTAATGTTCAGCATAAAACACCTAGTCATTGCTGGTGATGCAGCCACGGAGGCCTCGTCGGGAGCTGCGGGCCTGGGTCAGGCGGAAGGCGAGGTGTCCTTGCCCCTGGGCCCACAGTCCCTCCCCTCACCTGGCAGCTGGGGAATTTTATGATGAGAACTTAGGCTTTCAGGAAAAATGGAATTGAGGTTCAAGGTTGAGAGCAAACCCACTGTGTCAGTTTTCTTATTTCTGCTGTAACAAATTACCACCAACGCAGTGACTTACAGCAGCATGAATCTGTTTCTCACAGTCCTGGAGGTCAGAAATCCAGGACGAGGGTTGGGGCTAAACCCAGGCATCGGCTGGGCTGGCTCCTCTCCAGGCTGCAGGGGAGGGTCCCTCGCGCCTCGTCTGCCTCCAGAGGCGCCTGCACTCCTTGGCTGGTGGCCGCACCCTCCAGCCTCTGCCCCACCTCACATCCCGTCCTCATGCTGCTGCCCTGCCTCCCTCTGAAAAGCACCCTTGGGAGATGTTTAGGATCCACCTCAAGGTCTCTTTTGCCACGTAAGGGAACATATTCAGCACACCCATGAAAGTCCCAAGAGTCCCCCACAGTCGTGGGACAATAACGATGGCCCACGGAGGGGCACAGTGTCAACCTGCTTCACTGTCTGGCGTTGGCGTCTCTCATCAGTGAAAGTGTCTGTTGGGAGCCTGTAGCCCCACACCCCTTCTTGTGTGACCAGGCCTACGTGACAATCTGCTTGTGTCAGATGTCTGTGCTTGCGGGATATCTGCCTCATAATCTGTGCCTGGGACGCTGTGCTCCTGGCTATGCAAGTCTACTCAAGAGTGACCTCTTATCTCCTTCCAAGTTTCTGCTTTCTTGTAAAGATTGGGGGCTTCTTTGCATCAGAGATTTTCTGACTTTGTTTCTTCTCAAGATCTTATCGTATTCCTGCATTCCTAACTCCTTACAATATGCTTGCTTTTTCCTATATAAGATGTAACCTAAGAATCAATAAACGAGACTTGATCAGAATACTGTCTTGTCTCCCATCTCTCGCGTCTCTTGTCCCATCCAATTCCCACTCCCCCCTCCAGGGCCTGCGTTGAATATCCCGCGGGTCGGGACAAGTGTCTACTTCTCCCTCCCTGCCACTGCGGGAATTCTTGCTTTGCCACGGGCACCGCGCCTCTCAAGGGAGTTTCCTCCTGAGCCACGTCCACTTCCTAAATGTCATCAGTCATTCACTTACTCACTCAACAAGCACCCGCCGGACAGGGGGGACAGGGTGGCTCAGACATACGAGCGCTCAGCGGGTGGGAGGACCAGCAGGCAACTGCACCCCACAGTTCAGCCAGGACTAAGGAAGCGGCCTGGCCTGGGGGGTCCTGGGGAGGAGGGTTAGGACGATCTGGAAGGCCGAGGAGGAGCAGCCCGGCCCCCCTCCAGCCCCCTCTTGCCACGCTGTGGGCTGTGGCCTCAGGCCCAGGAGCGTTTGGATGCTGGACTGTGATGTCCAGGGGTCTGGGGGATGGGCGGGAGGGGAAGGAGCCTGATGGGTGTGATATTAGAGCCAACAAGGATGCAGTTCGAGAGGTGTGGGGGACTGGCATCTACGATGAAGGGCCTCAGGAGGCGCTTCTGCAGGGTCTCAGGCGGGGACAGGCGGGGAGGCCATGAGCACTGAGGAAAGAGGGTGTACGTGGGGGCTCTGGTGAAGGGGGCGGGGGCCCTGGCCACTGCCTATGTGTGGGCTTCCTCTTGCACAATGTCATTCAAGGTCTGCTTCCATGTCACTATAGCAACCCACATCCCATAATAAGCAACGGTGGCATTACCAGGGGAGCCGGTATCATTTCACTAGTGTTCCTCCTGGGGTTTGCTCCTGTGAGCTCGGAGCTCTTCAAATGCTTTGCCAATTAGCACTTGAAAAGCCCGTATGGAGCCAGGGCCCAGGAATCCCCAGGCAGCTCTTGCCTGGAGCCAGGCAGGACCAGAAACACTCTGGGAGCGAGTCAGGCCACTGCCATAAATAAGAGGAGCCCGAGACAGAGCGAGGGCCACCGTGCAAGGGTGAGTGGCCCAGGGCAGACACACAGCACCGCAGCGAGAGGCCTGGGCTCCTTCCCTCTCACTGCTCTGCTGTCCTTGACACACAGCGTCCATCTGTGGCCAAGGCCGCTGCTCCGGCTCCTGCCATCACGTCTACAGTCCAGCCAGTGGGAAGCGGGGGGAGGGGACCCAGGTGGCATGCTCCTTCCCTCTAGGAACTTGATGCAGGGCTTCACACATCACTCCCTGCCATGCGCCAGCCTAGCTTAGTCACAGGACCTCCGTTGCTGAAGGGAGGCTGGGGAATACAGTGTTTAACCAGGCAGCCACGAGCCTTCTAAAATTGGGGTTTCTACGACCAAATGAAGAGGGGCAGAATCCACATGGGAACAATTCACAGGCTCTGCCACACCTAGCTATTGTCAGTAATGGAGGAGTCCAGGATGTGGCTGAGAGGGAGGCTGTCTAGAATGTTCTCTGACCAAGAGTTTGGCGTAGTCCTCTTCTGCCTCCCTCTCAGGGCTTCCAGTGACTGTTCAAAGAGTGTCCTGGGGTGTGCTGGCATCTCCAGGTGTGTGAGGAACACTCTCCTGTTCTCGTCACACAGAGGTGAGTGTTGTTCCCCAGTTTTACAGAGGACAAAATCCTCCGTCTGGTCACCCCACCAGGCAGCTGGAGTTTGAGCCGGGTCTGGCACCTCTGAAGCCAGTGGTCTCAAAGCCAGGCAGACCTTGAGGGTGGGGTGGGCAGGTGGGGCTGGGTGGGGCTGGGGCAGAAGGTAGCTGAATGTCGTTGGGGACTGGGCAGCTTCTGACTGACTCCAGGCAAGTCACTCAGGCCTGGTGGCATTGGGACAAAGAGGGCCAGACCCAGTGGGGTCCAGCTGACCCACGCAACAGTGGGGGTGGGGGGACGCAGACTGTGCCAGGGGCATTTGCTGGGGAACTGGCTGGTCCCTGGGGCTGACATCCCCCCTCCCTACCCCCTCAACACACACACACACACACACACACACTTGGGAGAAGAGGACTTGGGCCTCAGAGGGGCAGCTGGACTGGAGGGAGACAGGGGCCTGCTGTGGAGGCCAAACGACTTCCTCCGCCTGCCCCAAACCCAGACCTGGGGTGCTCCTGGGGTGGAACCTACGCAGAGCCCGCCTCCCCACAGAGCCCTCCAATCAGAGGGATCACTCCTCCTCCCCAGGGGTGGAGCCGAGAGGAGGGCGGAGTCTTCCTCATAACTCGGGAATTCCAAGTGAGAGAAAAAGGTCTCCACTTGAGGATCTGAGCGTGCTCCAGTCCCAGGGGCTCACGGCGAACAGGACCCAGCCAGAAGTCAGGAGGGAGCCTCTGGGGGAACGGGGAGCACCCTGGAAGCTGGGGTGGCCCCGATCTTCCTGCTCGTGTGGGCTGTGAGGGCCCACCATGGCAGGGGGCTGGCTAGTGGGGCAAGGACAACCTGAAGGGACAGGCAGAGGGGACACGGCTCTGTGATGGGCCATGTGTGCCTGGGTGCACGGTCACCCAGCCCTGCAGGTGGGGGAGCAGCCCTTTTGGTGACGGAGGCTTTGGGCAGCCTTCTCCCTGTTGGGGAGGGAGCCAGGCTGCTGGCCATGGCCACCACATTGTGGGCTAGGGAGCACTTCCCTGGGCCCAGCGCCTGTGGTTAAAGAACAGCTTCCCACCAGCAGTCCCTCCCAAGAATCCTGCAGCCCTAGATGTCACCTTGGCATCCAGGCCAGGTACCGGCTCAGGATCTGGCTTCAACCTCTCACTGCCCTCCACCCCCAGATGCCACGCATTCTGTCACCATGGGCTGCTGTCCTGCAGACAGCCTTGCAAACTCAGCTCTCCTTCTGCATACAATTCCCTTGTACCTCTTTTCCATGGCAAACTCCCGTTCATGCTTCAAGACATAATCTCAACGTCTCCTCCTCCAGGAAGCCTTCCCTGATTGTGCTCATCTTCTGAGCCTCTTCTCCAATCCCCACATGGAGGGAGGGTTGTCACTTCCCTGTGAGCTGCAGCCCTTGCCCATGGCCAACTGCCCATGGCCTTTCTCTGGTTGGCTCCAGGTGGGCAGCGTTTCCCTCCGGTCTTTGGTCTTTCGCACTGTGCATCCTGCCTGGATGAATCCTGATGTGTCGCCGTGTAACAGATGCTTCCCGTCATGGTCCTGTCTTCTTGGAACAACTTCAGGGTTTATTGAATCTGGAAAGAAAGGAGAGAGAGAAAAAGAGAACCATGTATGTTGCACAAATCAGTTGTTCTGGCAGTCTTATTAAATAGTGTGGTTCAATCATGCTGTAAAATAAGGCTCCAGGGGACAAGGCAGGAGAGAGGGCTGGAAATTCTGTAAGGAGGAGCCTGGCCTGTTCGAGAATCGGTCACTGGGTCTCCTTCACAGTGTGGATGACGTGGGTTCAGATCCGGGTCTTCCTCAGCAGCTGGGTGACGGTGAGCAGATGCCTGTCCCTCCCTAGCTCCCTTCTTCCCAGCAGGGGTGTCACCGAGAAGCACCAGGAAGTCCTGTGGATTCTCCTCCTCCTGGGGCTTTCATGGTGAAGGAGCCAGAGAGAGGAAGAGTGGCCAGAGGCTGGGAGAACACAGGTCGGGTCAGGGCGCCCTGGCCTGGGAGAGTGGAGGAGCCAGCATCTGTTCAGGACTCACCACATGCGGGAACCTGGCTGGCTTGTGGCCCAGTGCCCATGGCCAGCAATGGGCTGCCCGCCAGCTCCTGGGTAGGAAAATACACCACATCCAGATGAAGCAGGCCCACGAAGGTGGATGCTGGTGCTGGCGTCACCTACCTGGGTTCCTGTGACCTGTGCGTGGCTCGGCTTCCATGTTCTGAATGACTGGCAAGGTGAGGGGACACGGCATGAAGCCGGACTGACTGGTGTCCACTTTAGTGCATGTGGGACTTTCTCACAGGCCCCGGATGTAGAGCTGTGAGCCCAGCAGTCCCCTCCTGCCCACATCCTGATACCTAGGAAAATGAGGTGCAGAGACAAGTGCCCTCTCGGCCTGAGTCCGCAGCGCCTGGTCATTGGCACCTGGGAGCCCGGCATAGAGACCTGCCAAGGTCTGTCCATCTGCAGATTGTGGCACCTCAGTGGGCCTGAGACCCTCTGAGCCTCCGCCTGTGCCTCTGTGCACTGGGGCTCGGGAGGCACCGATCTTTGGTGTTCCCATGGGCAGGGGTAAGTCAAGTCCCTGAAGGGCCAGCCCAGGCCGGGCACAGAGTGACTTCGGAAGGGGGTTGCTGAATGGGAATGCTGGGCTGGAGCTGCCGCCTGACAGCCAGGCCGGAGCTCCTTGGCCGTGGTGTGTTTACTTTCCCGAGTTGGTGAACCCCCTAGCCCCCCTGCGCTGTTTGCTGTGTCCAGCATCAGTCATGTGGAGTCACCGTAGCCTTGGGCAGTTTTGTGCAAGCACCCGGCTCTGGTGCAAGGTGGCCGGGGTCTCAGTACAGGCTTCACACTCACTGCATGATACCGGGTGAGCGATGCAGGCTGTCAGAGCCTCCGTGGTTTGCTCCTCTGTAAAACAGGAGACCTTCCCACCCCCTGGGTCTCCCTGATGATGCAAGGAGCTCAAGCATGGAATGTTCCAGATCGAATCTCCTGGCCATGGGGAGCCTGCATCAATGACAGATTTGTGCCCACGTGTCTTAATTTTTGCATTGGTCTCGTCCCATGCCAGCGAGGCAGAAGAGCCACCCAGTTAATGACCCAGAGGGGTGAGGGCCTTTGCCTGGCCCACACAGCCGGTAGAGTCAGCCTGGGCAGAGGCAGAGCCCGGGTCCTCTCACCTGGAGGTGCCACCCATGATAATCAGCAGCACCCCGTGTGCCCAGGGCCCTGAAGATGGTGGAACAGACTGTTCCCCCAGGGAGCGTTGTTCTCTTCCTGCCCGGCTGGTGCCACCCTTCATGGTGCTGCAGGCTTCCTGCACTGGTCCCTGGGGCCCGGGGGGGCAGAGACAAACCAACGGGGCATCACGGGCCTCAGCAACATACCCAGGGAAGCTGTCCGTAAACTGAGAATAACTGTTCTTTACAGGCTGGCAAGACACCCAGCAGAATGTGATGGCATTTATGGCATTTGCACCTAATGACCGTCACCTCCTCTGGGAGCTAATGGCGCCCGCACCTGGGCTCGTGCAGACCAGCTGAGTCCCAGGGGCCAAGGGCGGGTCGGTACTTTCCTTAGGGAGCCCTGAGTCCCTAGGAGGCTCTCGTCCAAGGGGTAGTGCTCCTATAGAAGGGGGCTGGGGTCACCCGGAGGAGCCTCTGACCATGTCTGTCCTCTGCTCAGAAGCCCCCAGAGGCTTGTATTAGTCAGCTGGGGCTGCCGCGGCGAAGTATCACAGGCCGGGGCTACAACGACGGGCATTTGTGTCTCACAGCTCTGCAGGTTGGAGCCCGAGATCCAGGGCTGGCAGGGCTGGTTCCTCGCAGGCCTCTCTCCTTGGCATGGAGACGGCGTCTCCTCCTTGTGTCCTCTCATGGCTGTCCCTGTGTGGGTCTGTGACCTAATCTCCTCTTATAAGGACACCAGTCCCTTGGGTTAGGGTCTATCCGTATGACATTTTAACTTGATCACCTCTGTAAAGACCCCATATACAAATACAGTCACATTCAAGGTACTGGGGGTGAGGACTTCAACATTCGAACTTTGGGGGACATGAGTCAGCTTGTCACAGGGTGTGTACAGCATGGCACCCGCAGGAACCTCCAGTCTCTTCTATCCAGGCCTCGGTTCCTGGCGGTAGAATGGGGGATAACCATACCTTCCCCGTGGATGGGGGTGGGTGTGTCAGGGCCATGTACCTAAAGAGCTGCATGGACGTGCCCCGTGACTGCCAGGGCCTCGCTGGCCAGTGCTGACCAGTTCTTATGGGGTGGGTGTCACCTGCTTCGCAGAGGGGCTCAGGGTCTTCATCGTGGGATGGGTGGTACCAGCGGCTCTGGGAAGGGCTCGGTGCCCTGGCCTCCCGGCCCCTTGCCCTGCCTGGTGTCTGAGATGCTCTGCCTGGTACGGGCTCATTTTCAGTGTCTCCCTGTGGGCTTGGCTGCCTCCTGCTGCTGTGACAGGTGCCTGGGCCTGTTCCATGAGCCCCAAGAGCCTCGTAGGCAACGGATCTCTGGGATCCCACCTCCCTGGCCTTCCCACTTGCCCTCCTGGCCGCCAGGCACTCTCTGGGACTCCAGGAGCCAGAGCTCAACCTGTCACTGTCCAAGGCCTCCGTCTTCCATTGTTGGCCTTGGACTCCAGCTGGATCCCCAGCCTGCATCAGAACGTTTTCCATCATTCTCTAGGGACTCCTGGAGCACCTGCTGTGCTCGGGGGCCCACAGAGGGCACCAGGAGCAGAGGACATCCAGTCGGGGTCAGAGCCAGGCATGGGAGCGAGTGGTGGGCAAGATGGAGCAAGGGCGTGGTGGTGACTCTGTGGCATCTGGGCGCTGAGATGTGGGACTCCAGCAGGCACAGTGTTCCGAAGCACGGGGCTGTGACGACGTGTGGCTCTCCTGGCCAGCCATGCGGGGGTGGGACCTGGTGTGGAGGGTGCAGGCGAGGCTGGGAAGGTGCTCTCAGGTCCCCGGATGGGCCTCTTAGGGTGAATCCCATGAAATCGCTGGCATTTGACCATTTTGACCTACACATCCAGTGATTTCATGTGATGGTTCAGCCCATCATGCCTCAGGGGTGTCCCTGCCAGGCCGAGGTTTGGGCTGCATCCTGTGGGTGACCAGAGCATGAAGGTTAGAACCCTGCATGACCATGTCAGCTGGGATTTCAGCAGACGCCCTCTGGTGGCAAGTGACAGAGGGCCAGAGGAGCTGGCGCCAGAGGGGGAGTGGCACAGGGCCCTGCTGTGGGGGTACAGGGGCCGCTGGGCCTGATCACAGATATGGCGCTGGCTGGACGGGAGGCAGCGCAGCTCAGTGGCCACCCCCGGCCCCCAGGGCAGACAGCCTGGGATGGGAGCCCAGCCTGCCCTCCTTAGTGGCCTCATGCGAGTCCCTCGCCTCTTGGTGCCTCGGTTTCCTCACCTTCCCGGGGCTATGGTGATCACCTCTGCCCTGGAGGCCGGCTGAGTACCGCTGAGCCACTTCATGGCCCCGGCGGTGGCACCCGGCGCTCAGCAGCCGCTGCATGAAGTGAGCGCTTTCACTCCGGGCAGGGTGGGCCGAGGGCCGCCTGAGGTTTCTGGTCGGGATCAGACACACACCCGGGGGAAGGCTCCCAGGGGCTGGCACTCCCGTGGGCTTTAGAGCAGGGTCGGGGAGCGGTTGGGTCAGGTGGAGAAGCCAGACAGACCCCTCCCCAGGATGGCTGGGGAGAGGGTGCGGCTGACGCCTTCGGGTGCACACGAGGTATCATCTGTCTGCCCAAGACCTGCTTCTGAAGGCGTCCCCTGTCCCCATGCTCCACGCTGTGCCAGGCCGGGTGCACCAGGAGCAGCGCTCTGTGGGGGGGAGGGGCCGTGGGGGTGGGCTCTGCTGGGCTGACTGCCAACCTCTGACCCCTGACACGATGGAGCATTCCAGATGGACAAGATGCCTGTGCAGCCAAGACCTGAAAAAAATAAGTTTAAAAAACCTGTGGAGAAAAGCTGTTTCCTTCCCACGCTCCCCAGCCCCCACCCTGGCTTCTTTCTCTAAATAAACCAAAACATGGTAATTTTATGAACTAGTCAAGCCATGCATTATACATTTTTATGTTCTTAAGCTAACAAAGTGACTTTGGGTCTATCGAAAGTGCTGGAAATAAGTATTACGTCTTTTCTTGTCCTGAATGGCCCTCCCACCCATCGCCCACCTCCAATGGCCCAGGCTGCCCCTCCTCTGCCAGGATCCAGGTCAAGCCCCATCACTCGCAGGGGCCAAGTGGCCCTCAGAAAGGCAACTGCCAGAAGGCTACTGCCAGCCTTTGAAGGCCTTCCGTGGCCCCCCTGACATGCATGTGCTGGTGAGAGTCCTCAGCCTGGCACTCGAGGCCTGCTGAGATTGTCCCCTCCCATGTCTCCCCATGCCCGGCTCTCCACGTGAGCCTAGCTGATGCCTCTCCCTCCCCCGGATATTCTACCCCTCCGTATTTCTACTCAAAATGCTCCTCACCCGTCCTGATTGCCTGCTGAACTCCTGAGCATCCTTCAAAACCCAGCTCAATGCCCCCCCTCTGTGACATCTCCAGCCGGCGAACTGACACGGTGCCATCCATCACCAGGGTTCGTGTTTATTCCCTCTCAAAGCCAGAAGGGCACTTATGCCACCAGACCAGCAGAAGCTCAGAGCCAGCAGGAGCTGCAGAGGGACTGCGAAGGGAGGAGTGGGGGGTTCTGCAGACGTAGCGGGACAGCCTGCAGCCTGGATGTGAGGGGTCGCCCTAGCTGGGGTGGCTGGAGTGTCCAGACAGGGCCGGAGCCTGGCACAGAGGGCTGAAGGCTCTGCTGTGGGCATTCTGTCACCACATAGCAGGTCCTGTCCTTGCCTGGAGGCCCACACAGGCCAGACGCTGACCTGCAGCCTGTTCCTGGAGGCCTTCCCCAGGTCCATGGCTTAGGGAATTGGTGGGAAAAGAACCCAGCCCTGATGTCAGTAGGTCTGGTGGTGTCACCACGACCAATACCGTCCTTCTCTGGGCTGCCCTGGAGGGAAGGCGTGGTTCTGCTCAAATCCCGGCTGCTCCTTGCTGACCATGTGACCCTGGACAGGAGAGGGGCCTCTCAGAACCTGAGGTCGCTGGTGCGGACAGGGATGGTGGAGCTCACCGTGCAGGGTCGTGAGGGTGGGTCCCGTGTGCTGAGGCGGGCTCTAGGCTGGCGTGAGGCTGGCTGCCATCTGCACATGTGCTTCTCGGTTTCCTGCCTGAGAAATGAAGATGGAGCTGACATGGCCCACGTGACCCGTGAGTCTGGGGAACACGTTGTCTCTTTGACCTCACAGTGGGGGAAACATTCTTGCTAGTGCTGAGCGTTTTCTCAGTGGGCAGTGTCTGACGCAGAGGCCAGGCGGGCTCAAGCTGGCATGAATCAGGTCTTGGGCAGTGTCTGGGGGACAGACCAGGTGGGCTCGGGCTGGCGTGAGTGAGGTCTGGCCCTGGGTCTGGTGGGGGTTAGCTGTGGGTCAGGAGGCACTGGCACATGCTGCCCAGGCACCTCCAGGCTCCTGCTGGCAAAGACTGGATCGGCAGCCGCCCCAACTCTCTCCCTCCCACCCTGGGCCAGGTGCACGGGAGCAGGAGGGGCGGCTCAGGGCGGGAGTAGAGGGGGGGGGAAGACGGGGTGCCCAGCTCTCTGCAAGGACCGTGCCTCTGAGCCTGGCATGCAGGGCCTGCTGAGGGCCCAGACAGAAGTGGCTCTGTTTTCAGCTTAGGTGGACGCTCAGTGGGGGCTGTGGGCCTGATTTCCTGCCTCCTGCCCCCCTCTCCTCCCATTCCCCGTGGTCTTCCTCTCTTTGGTTGTCAGTAACATCCCTGGGCCAAGAGTCCTCTCCATAAACATGGGTGACGGGCCTGAGACTGGGTCTCCCAGGCCCCCCCTGGTGCATTACCCTGATTGTGTCCCCTTCAGACCCTGCCCAGGGAGAGGGCTCGGTGTGAGCCAGGAGTGGGAGAGGCTGAGCCGTGTCTGCCAGGGGTCGCGGCTCTCTCCCCACTTGGGACCCAGAAGGGCAGACAGCTCCTGGGACCCAGGCTGGGAGCTGAGTCCACCCTGGGAAGGGGGCTGGTGAGAGGAGACCAGGACCCCCAACCTTAAACCTGGAGGTTCACAGCAGACTTCAGCTCCCCCTGCCCCAAGGAAGATGGTCCTAGTGTTCAGAATGGGGGCTGGGATCCCCTACAAGGACAGGGAAGTTACAAAGGGATGTCTTCACTGCTGTCATGCTAAGAGTATGGGAATTTTAATTAGTAAGAGCTGCGTTTGAATCCTGGCTCTACCATTTAGGAGCTGTGTGAGCTTGGGCAAGTTACTTAACCTCTCTGAGCACTGAGTCATCAGGGTCAATTATTATTACATCCCCTTCCAATGCTCAACGTGTGGGCTGAGATCAACGGAGTCACACATTTCACCTAATTGTCAAGCGTGTGGGTCCCCCACTGACTGCCCACCGTGGGGCACTGCCTTCCCCAGGACACACCGAGGCCCTCACGAGGTCCCCTCTTTCTTTGTCTTCCGGGCGACACAGTCTAGCGCAGGCCTGGCACTCGGTAGCTGCTCAAGAAAGACTTTCTCTTTCAGCACCAATTTCTAACTAATATTCCACTTAATTAGCAAGTATTTGTTGAGTGTCCTCTGACAGGTGTAATTCCTGAAAATGCAAAAGGGTGAGGAAAAGAGGACAAGACCAGCAAGACCCGAGACTGATAAGAGTGGGTGTTGGTCCCAGTCGTTGAGCTGCCCTGGACAGCCTGAGGGGTGTAGGCCTGAGCCTGACCCCCGAGATGGCTGCGGACGGAGACAGAGAGACGCACTATTTCTCTGACTTCTCTTGCAACCACAGGAGGTGGGGGCTGAAGTCACCTGTTCCTAGATGTGGAGACAGAGATGCAGGGACTGGCCCAAGCTCACTCAGGAAGCGCTTGCACCGGGTCTGAATGACCCCAGAGCCTGTGCTTTGAACTCCTTGCTGTTCCCCTTAATAATGCATGTGCGTGCACACATGTGAACACACGTGTGTATGTATGCATGCATGCACTGCATATGTACACACGCGTATGCCTGAGTGTGGGGTGTGCACATGTGCCGTGCATCTGCACACGTGTAAGTGAGCATATGTATACGCGTGTGCAAGTATGAGTGCACGAGTGAGTTGTGTGCGTGCGGGAGCATGTGCACATGTGTGTGCGCACACACGGGTGCACCTGCATGTGTGTGAGTGCACACGTGTGCATGCCTCGTGGACAGGCCCCGTCTGGGAGGAGGAAGTCAGCACTCAGGCAGCATCAGGACCAGGAGTGGGGCCTACAGGGCCCTGCAGGTGCTCAGGGCCCCCGCCCTGCTCTGGTGACCTTGTGAACCAGGAAACCCCCCTTGGGCCCACTTGCCTGGGCTGAGTTTCCATCGCCTGCACCCAGGAGTCCTTCCAGGACAAGGTTCTTCTCATCCTGCTGGGGCATCGCTCATGGTCACATGTAGTTGCAAGGGAGGCTGGGAAGTGTCCTCCTTGGCTGGACAGACATTGCTCAGGGAAAATGGTGTTTCTACAGCAGGGGAAGAGAACAGAAATCGAGGGGACAGTTAGCAATCCCACCACCCCAGCAGGCAGGACTCGGCCGCTGAGCCCCGGCTGAAGCTTAGCCGGCCTCCCAATTCCTGATCCCGATCCCGAGCTCCTACACACGGCAGCCCTGCTTCCTGGAGCACCTTCCGGCTCACACAAACCTGCACAAACCCTGGTCATCCTTCAGTGTCAGCTCAAGTGCTCCCTTTGCAGGCAGTGTCCCTAACTGCTGCGTTTTGGGATAGCCGCTCCCTGCTCTCAGCTCCTGCCAGAACTTTTCTGTCCTTCACTCTTGCGCCCACAGCTGACCATCAAGTTAGCTTTGAGCATCCCTTTCGAAAGAAGTGGCCAGATCCTGGAGGTGGGCACCATGGTGTTCCCACCTCTCTCGCCCAGGGCTCAGGACGCAGGACTGCAGGCCTCTGCAGGATGGGGCAATGCCTACGGGCAGAGCAGTGGCCACTGGGCCAAGGGGTGGCCGGAGCGGGGGGTGGGGGCTGCTCTTCTCTGCATCTGTCCTCAGGAGCCTGACCTCTTGTTAGGCAGGTGGGGTTTATCAAGAGCTTGTATTTGGGGTTAGGGCTTAGGGAGGGGCCTCTAGACCTCCAGTGGGTCCCCATCCCAGCTGTATGGTCAGAGCTGCAGGCCCAGGTGCAAGCCCGGCTGAGATGCATGGACTCTTTGCTCTCTGGCGTGCACCTCCCTCATGGCCTCCACGGGGAGGAGTGACTGGGCTCTGGGCATTCCTGGGCCCTGGCCAATAGAACGCCACTCCTCCCATGTTTCCTGGCAGTAGATACGAGTTGAATGGCTGCTGAATGAATGACGAAAAATGACTGAAAGTTTCCTTACGTTAATCCACCGGAGGATGACTTGTATGATGGAAGCGTGGGTGTGGGAAGCCATGGCCAGGTGTGAGTTGCAGGACGTGCCCACTCCGGGTTTGGTCTGGGCTCTCTTGCGGATGGGCCACCCTGCTCCCACCCAGCTGGGCCCTGCCCTGGGTCCCTTGTGGCATTCCAGGCCTCACCTGCTGTCTGGAGACACCTCCTGGAGGGGCTGGAGGTAGCCACCGCGTGTCTGGCTGCCTTTCTGGGCATCGAGCCTGGTTGTCTCTGGTTCCTGGGTCTCCATCCCAAATGTGGTATTTTTCCTCCATAAATGAAATTATTTACTTGCTAAAAATGCTCTCGCTCCTCCGTTCCCCTGAGGAGCCTCTGGTAAACAAGCCGCCCCCAACTCCCAACAGAGCGCTGACCCAGCCACCCTGGGGAGTTGCCGTGGGCTGGAGCCAGCCTTGGTGGAAGGTGGCCGCTGGCATGGGGAGGGAACAGATGGGGGCTGGGCAGGCAGGGCTGAGAGCAGGAGGGGCCCCGAGCTGGCAAGAGGACCAGCTGGGCCCCAGATGCTCTGTGGGACTCGGGCAGGCCCCACTGGGCCTTGGTCAGACCCTCGGTATGGGAGGGACTATGAAAGCCCCCAGCCCAACCTCGCATCGACCTTTGACTCTCTCTCCCAAATCCTGGCCAAGATATTGTTGAAACCGTGCTGAGGACAGAGACTACCTCTCCTAAACCCCCGACAGGCAGCTAGCTGTGTCAATCCCGTCCCATGAGGACGCTGCCTCCCTGGCACTGCAGGACCTTCTCCATCCCCACCCCTGCCCCAGATGGGGCTGGCCAGATATCTGGCCCTTCCCAGAGGAGCCCAGCTCTGTTCCCTAGGTTGCGAGCTGCAGGCTAGTCCCCAGTCCTAATCCTGTGCAGCTTGCTCTTCTTGTGTGATCAGTGTGCCCAGTGCACAGGGCCCCTGCCCCAAGGAGCTGGTCTTACCCAGACCCACTGAACCCGAGTCTCCTTGTCTGTCCCTAGGACTCAAGAGTGCCTTAAAGTCTGAGGAGCTCCTCACCTTTTAGGGCCTTACAGACTGGTGGGCAACCTTCAGGGAAATAGACAATCATGATCTTGGGGTGCAAGGAGCCTCAGAAACCCCTCACCTTGTGTCCCCAGTCAAGACCACTCTCCCACCCCTGCCTCTGGGGAACGTCTGGGAGATGGGCTTACTGTGGCCTAATGGAAGATTACCCCTGTGTGTGCCTGGCCCCTCAGGCACTGGGGAGCCCAGGAGGGCTCTTGAGCTTTGCAGACCTGGCTAGAGTGGGGCTCCCTGCCTGCTAGGCCCCTCTCAGGTCTTCTTGATACTTCTCCATAGGTCTGTCTCTCTCTCCTGCCAGGATCCTGAGAATCAGCATCCTCGCCCACTCCCCATAGCCCAGGCCACGCCCCTTGCCCAGGGTGAGCACAGGAACAGACCATGACCTTCACCTCTTTTCAGCCCTCTGTCTTGGAGTCCCACCCCCACGTCTGTCCTGGGCCCT
>NW_007727437.1:270888-272392 GCF_000696425.1 Galeopterus variegatus
CATAGCCCAGGCCACGCCCCTTGCCCAGGGTGAGCACAGGAACAGACCATGACCTTCACCTCTTTTCAGCCCTCTGTCTTGGAGTCCCACCCCCACGTCTGTCCTGGGCCCTCCTGGAGATTCAGTTGTGTGCACCTGCCGTGTGCAGCCCCACGCTGGGCAGCAGCTATGGTTCCCGAACAGCCCTAGCTCCCAGCACCCATGCACATGTGGTGGCAGGGCTGGGGATGCAGGAAAGGGATGGGGAATCAGGTGGTGGGAGGTGGACTTATGCCAACCCCCAGGTGAGCAGAATCACCCTCTTCCCCCTTCCCACCCTCTCCCCTGGAGCCAGCCAGGTGGGGCCAGCCCAGGTAAGGGCAGGG
This sequence comes from Galeopterus variegatus, assembly GCF_000696425.1. Taxonomy (NCBI): domain Eukaryota; kingdom Metazoa; phylum Chordata; class Mammalia; order Dermoptera; family Cynocephalidae; genus Galeopterus; species Galeopterus variegatus. Next base: position 271,254 of record NW_007727437.1, read on the forward strand.
TCAGAGAGGAGCCCTTCCTTCTGACAGAGGCCTTGGAGGAGAAGGAGTGGGCTCCTGAAGGTCTGAGGGAGTTTCCAGAGAGGCCAGGGTGGGGTCTGGTGTGGGTGGGCAGGAGTAGGGGGCTGGCCCCAATGGAACCTGAGCCCTGGCTCCCCTGGGACCCCCACTTTCCTCCTCTCTAAAATAGGCCAATGTTGATACCAGCTCCTGAGGCTGTTGTGTGGCCTGAGGGAGGTGGGGGAGGTGACGGTGTGTGGGCAGCAGAAGGAACCAGTGACACAGGGTCTCTGCTCCTTCCTTTGGGTGTGGTCAGTACCTTCTTCAGGTAGGAAGGACCTTCAGCCAGGAAGCTGCAATGGGATTTCTTGTTTGTTTATTCATTTAATCATTCATTAATTCTTTCATTCATCCATCCACTCAAAAATCTTTACTGTGAATCTTCTATATGCAGCACAGCGTCCTAGATCTTAGAGACTCTCTCTGACAGGGTAGAGAGGAAGGGAGGCAGAGCATAACCCACCAGAGAGGTGTGTGAATACGTGGATGCCAGTGAGAGGCTTGCTGGGGGGCTGTGTCACTGGAGGTCAGGGGCACCCTCTGTGCAGGGGACATTTGAGCTGAGTACTGGAGCCAGGCATGTGAGGATCGGGCAGGCCAGGAAGCTGCAGGGAGGTGGGAGCTCTGTGAGCACCTGCAGTGGGATGATGACAATGATGGTGAAGATGATGGGGATGATGACAATGGTGGTGATGGTGAGAGGGTGATGATGGTGATGATGATGATGGGGTGATGATGACAATGGTGGTGATAGTGAGAGGGTGATGGGGATGATGGCAATGGTGGTGATGGTGGTGGTGATGGGGAAGAGGATGTTGGGGATGATGATGGTGAAGATGATGTTGGGGATGATGATGGTGAAGATGATGTTGGGGATGATGATGGTGAAGATGATGGGGTGATGATGGTGATGGTGAGAGGGTGATGATGGTGATGATGGTGATGGGGATGATGACGATGGTGGTGATAGTGATGGTGATGGGGAAGAGGATGATGGGGATGATGGTGGTGGTGACTGACAATGATGGTGATGATGGTGATGGTGACAGTGATGATGATGGTGATGATGGTGATGGGGGTGA
>NW_007727437.1:273406-276180 GCF_000696425.1 Galeopterus variegatus
GGTGATGATGATGATGGGGGTGATGATGATGATGGGGGTGATGATGATGATGGGGGTGATGATGGTGATGATGATGATGGGGGTGATGATGGGGGTGATGATGGGGGTGATGATGATGGGGGTGACGATGATGGTGGTGATGATGATGGTGGTGATGATGATGATGATGGGGGTGATGAGGATAGTGGTGATGGTGATGGAGCTGGTGATGATGGGGATATTGAAGGCTGTTACTGATCCTAAATAAATGCTGGCTCTGTGCCGAACACTTTGCCATGTATTAACTCATTTAATCCTCACATTGACATAGATACTAGTATTTACCTCTACGGATAAGGAGACTGATGTCCAAAAAGGGGCAGTCACTTGCTGAAGGCCATATAGCTATTAGTGTTGTAATCAGAATTTGAACCCAGGGAGTCTGACCTTGGAACACCTGCTTTTAACCAAAACGTCTTATAAAATACAGCGGGCTCACGTGCCTACCCGGACTGTTCTCCCATATCTGCTACTGCCTCCAGCCTGCCTGTGCTGCCCTGATCATTACTGCAAATGGCTGGATTCATCTTTGTCAGGTTTGCACTTTCCCCCAAATTTGAATTAACCTCGACATTAATTTGCTGATCAAGCGCCTGCAGTAGGTCATATAGCACGAGCACCTGTGATATGCTAATACATTTCCAAGGAAATTATTGTAATGTGCTAAATGGGAGATTTAAAGGTTACTTGTTCCCCTGCAATCTATGAACTGTTTTATGAAAAAGTCATAACTGAAATAATTGAAGTGTCAGGAAGAAAAAAAAAGAGAGATAAAAGTCCAATCAACAATTCTCTTACCACGTACCCATCGTCCTGATTTTATTTGGTGTTTTGGCAATGCACCAACTCTCGAAAAAAGAGAGATAAAAGTCCAATCAACAATTCTCTTACCACGTACCCATCGTCCTGATTTTATCTGGTGTTTTGGCAATGCACCAACCCTCGAGTTTTGCTCTGGACAGAGGGAAAAGGGAGGAGGGAGAAACCCACAGAATCACAAGTGTCACAGTTTGGGGGCCTGAGTTAGGTAGTGGGCTCCCCATCCCTGGAGGTATTCAAGCACCCCATGAATGGCCTCCCAGATGGGGTGCTATTGAGAGGATCAATGAATTCTGTGGTTGCTGACCCAGCAGATACCCAAGGAGCCCTCCACCCCTGAGCTTCTAGGGTTCTCAGAACTTAGGTCTGGTCCAGAGAAGTAAAGTGACCTCATGGTCACACAGCAAAGTCAAAACTGGATTCAGGCCTTGTGATGTCTAGTCCTGGCTCTTTCCAGACTGAGTTTGGGGAAGAGACGCTGGGAAGGAGCGTGGTGGGCAGGCTGGGGGTCAGATGTGCTAGGGACAGGGAGAGACTGGAGACCAATCTTGGATTACTACAGGAGGCGGAGTAGGGTGTGTGTGTGTCTAAGCTTTGAACAGTTAGCTCTGCAATTCACAGGAATGAATAATACATTGAAGGAACATTAAATAGCATCAAAGCCAGAAACGATATCTGGCCAGGAGCCCAGAGTCTATAAACAGCTTGGCTTAGTCCTGGAGCCACGTTTCTGGAGAGTCCAGGTCTGTACAGAGCACATCTGGCCCGAGGCTCTGACCTCGCTGGGGCCAGCAGTACAGGTTCGTGGAGGAGGCAGCCACCAGCAGGGTGTGATATCAGCTGATTCTGTCTGCCTTTACTGAATCTGCAGATCTCTTTCCTGCCAGTGCCTGATTTTCCACCACTGTGGATTTCTGGGGGGAGGTGTGGATGGCAGGGGTCAGGCGTCGCCCTCGCAGCTTTCTCTAGGAGGCTCTCCCAATTTCGGTGTTCAGAACCCACCGAGGATCGTGTTAACGCACAGCTTCTCCTCAGCAGGTACAGGGAGGGGACTTTCTACACCTTCCAGATGATGCGGCCCTGCTGGTCCCCAGACTGTGCACTGAGTGGTGGGTTAGATAAAGGACCCACCAAGTAACGTGCTTTTTCCTGGCTCTCTGCCATTTTAGACAGGAGAGCTTGGGTGATCTGAAGCCACTGTGCTAAGAAGCTAAGACTCACGGTCGGAAGATTCTGTGAGCCTGAGACTGGATTCACCTTGGAGGGAGACATGGAAAGAGAGTAGGGGTCTGAGGCTATAGAGCTCTGGGTTCAGATTCTGGCCATCACCCCTTGCTGTCTGCCCCAGGGCAGGTTAATGAACCTCCCTGAGCTGTCCTTTGCTCTTCTGTGTGGTGTGCGTCATACCCAAGTGCAGCAGTGCCTAGTACTAGACTATAGTAACACCTAAGAACCGTCCCAGCAGTACCTTGGCCTCGGGTGGCTGTGAGGACAAATGGAAAATGAGTGGAGGAAGACCTGGCACTCGACGGAGAGCCAGGGGGATTGGCACCCAGGGGAGAGAGCCTCCACCTGGACGGTCTGGGCAGGGCTGCAGGCTGCTCTAGGGCTCCTGGCCCCCGTGGACACACCCCAAGGGAGGGGAAAGTGGGCGCCAGCCAGAGGGGCCACCTGCCAGTCTGCCAGGAGTTCAGAGAAAAGCCCAGAAAAAGGGCCCCAACTCCAAGTCAACGCCCAGGTTCCCAACCTTTAGAAAAACCCCTCCTCACCCCTCCTTGCCTCTCCTCACCCCTCCTTGCCTCTCCTCACCCCTCCTCGCCTCTCCTCACCCCTCCTCGCCTCTCCTCACCCCTCCTCGCCTCTCCCACCCCTCCTCACCCCTCCTCGCCCCTCCTCATCTCTCCTCACCCCTCCTC
>NW_007727437.1:277132-278264 GCF_000696425.1 Galeopterus variegatus
TCCTCACCTCGCCTCGCCCCTCCACACCTCTCCTTGCCACTCCTTGCCCCCCCTCTCCCCTACACCCCTCCTCACCTCGCCTCGCCCCTCCACACCTCTCCTTGCCACTCCTTGCCCCTCCTCACCCCTACACCCCTCCATGCCTCTCCTTGCCCCTCCTCACCCCTACACCCCTCCATGCCTCTCCTTGCCCCTCCTCACCCCTACACCCCTCCATGCCTCTCCTTGCCCCTCCTCACCCCTACACCCCTCCATGCCTCTCCTTGCCCCTCCTCACCCCTACACCCCTCCATGCCTCTCCTTGCCCCTCCTCACCCCTACACCCCTCCATGCCTCTCCTTGCCCCTCCTCACCCCTACACCCCTCCATGCCTCTCCTTGCCCCTCCTCACCCCTACACCCCTCCATGCCTCTCCTTGCCCCTCCTCACCCCTACACCCCTCCATGCCTCTCCTTGCCCCTCCTCACCCCTACACCCCTCCATGCCTCTCCTTGCCCCTCCTCACCCCTACACCCCTCCATGCCTCTCCTTGCCCCTCCTCACCCCTACACCCCTCCATGCCTCTCCTTGCCCCTCCTCACCCCTACACCCCTCCATGCCTCTCCTTGCCCCTCCTCACCCCTACACCCCTCCATGCCTCTCCTTGCCCCTCCTCACCCCTACACCCCTCCATGCCTCTCCTTGCCCCTCCTCACCCCTACACCCCTCCATGCCCCTCCTTGCCCCTCCTCACCCCTACACCCCTCCTCACCTCTCCTTGCCCCTCCTCACCCCTCCTGGCCCCTACACCCCTCTGCACTTCTCCTTGCTCATCCTCGCCCCTCCTTGCCCCTCCTCACCCCTACACCCCTCCATGCCTCTCCTTGCCCCTCCTCACCCCTACACCCTTCCTTGCCTCTCCTCACCCCTTCACACCCCTCCTCGCCCCTCCTCACCCCTACAACCCTCCTCACCCCTCCTCGCTCCTCCTCACCCCTACAACCCTCCTCACCCCTCCTTGCTCCTCCTCACCCCTGCTCACCCCTACACCCCTCCTTGCCTCTCCTCACCCCTCCTCACCTCTGCTTGCCCCTCCTCGCACCTCCTCACCCCTACACCCCTCCTCGCCTCTCCTCACCCCTCCTCACCCCTA
>NW_007727437.1:279800-281831 GCF_000696425.1 Galeopterus variegatus
ACCTCTCCTTGCCCCTCCTCACCCCTATACCCCTCCTCATCCCTCCTCACCCCTCCTCGCCCCACCCCATCCTCCTCACCTGTGGCCCACACCTGCCCTCCGTTACTACCACAGACATACAAATTGCTCACATCATTTCTAAGAAAATTTTTAACCTTGAGTGTCTGTATCCTGAAAGTCTCTGTTTTTTTCATTCTTTTCCATAAATAAAAGAAAATTATAAACCCAAAGCCACCTTAAAAAATAATACTACCAAACAAAATAGTTTTATTTCATTGTGGCCTGGGGCTGTGGTCTCTGCATCCTCCCAGCTCAAGGCCCCTGGAAATAAACACAAAAATGCGGGGGTGGGGGAAGAAACCCCCTCCTCAGGATGAGATTCAGGTCATTTAAAGTCACCTAGTGACCTGGAACAAGGTCACCACTTCCTACTGGAGAACACTGGTTCACGTGCCAGGTTCAGAAAAGGGAGGACCCAGCCCAGTTCAGTCGCGGGGTCCTCTGTCTCCCCTCGTGAGGAGAGTGGGACCCACCCCAGGATGAGGCCTCCTCCCTGCTGCCCAAGACCCCCTGAAGCTGCCTGTGCCACGCCTTCTGCCCGGACTACTGTTTCTCCTTCGAGTGGCTGGATTTTGACTTCAAAACTTAGCTCAGAAGTCACTTCCCACAAGGAGCACCAGGGAGCTGAGAGCTGCTCTGCAGGGCTCCATGTTCATCCCAGAAAGGCTGCTTCCTGCCTCCCAGCACGTGGGGTATTGGCTTATTTATTTTCACCGTCTGTCGACCCTCTAGCCTGTCCTGCGAGCTGTCGTATCCCAGTGCCCAGAAGGGCAACTTGGGCGGGGCTAGAGAGCCACCCAGCGGGGCGAGTGTGTGTGTGACGGGCTCACACATGGGAACAGCAGCTGCCTGGCAGGGAGCATGTTTGGGGGACCCCACCTGCCTCACCAGCCACAACATTGCCCCAGACGCGGGCACACAGGACTGCCTTTCATCTCCAGGGAGCCCGGGGCAAGAAGTCGGGCCACACCATCTGGGACCTAGGATTTGTGGTGCCCGGTGTGCGTGAGGGTGTGGCTCAGCGACACTGGGAAATGGCCTTTCTCTGAGTGGATGTCAGCCCTCATTTCTCTGAACCAGAAGAGCCACCTCCCTTACTCCCAACTATCCAAGTCTGACCTGCGTGACATGAGGCAGTGCCTCCACCCTTGAGGCCAGCTCCACGCACCGCTTCCTTCCCAGGGACACCACCCATGCTGAGCCAGGGAGAGGAGGGGAGGGAGGTCATGGCGGGGGATACCACAGGTCCTCTGAGGGGGCTGGGGGCTGCGGCTGGACAGGAGTGAGCCAGCCTCTCATCTGATTCGGTCTGGGTGGGCCACAGCTGGCAGGGCCAGGGCTGGGCTTGACCCCTCTGCCTTCAAGCTCCAGATGTGTGTGCTGTGCAGTGTTGGGTGGAGCTGGGGTTGCCTCCATGCTATATGTCCTGAGCCGAGTCACTCAACTCCTGGAGCCTCAGTTTCCCCACCTCTAAAACGAGGAGGAGGATTAGTTATCTATTGCTAAGCACCACGGCTTAACACAGCAGGCACGAGCCGTTGGCGCTCCCTGTCTGTGGCTGCACGTCCCCAGGTTCAACCAGCCACGGATCAAAAACGTGGAAAAAATTGATGGCTGCACCTGTACTGACAGATACAGAATTTTTCCCTTGCCATTATTCCCTAAATAATACAACTATTTACATTGTGTTAGGTTTTATAAGTAATCTGGAGATGATTTAAAGTATATATTGGAGGATGTATATAGGAGGCACCATTTTACCTAAGGGACTTGAGCATCTATGGATTTTGGTAACCATGACGGGGTCCTGGCACCGATCCTCTGCGACACTGAGGGTGACTGCATTCTCTCTGTGTCCGTGGGTGGGAATCCAGGCGCGGCATGGCCGGGGCTCTGGCCCCTGTTCTCTCATGAGGTTGCAGTTGAGCTGCTGGGCTGGGGCTGCGGCTCATCTGCAGGCTGTGCTGGGGG
>NW_007727437.1:282044-284246 GCF_000696425.1 Galeopterus variegatus
GTAGGGTCTGCTCCCGAGCTCACTGTGGTGGGGCTGGCAGGCTCGGTCCTCCTCACCTGGGTCTCTTCACAGGGCCACCTCCCACCCAGCACAGCAGTGGCTTCCCCAGGATGCAGGAGCAAGCGAGAGAGCACGCCCACGAGGAAACCACAGGTCTCCGTAAGCCAGTCTCGGAAATGACATCGTATCACCTCTGCCCATCCTGTCCTCAGAGTGAAGCCACGAGTCACACCCGGCCACAGCAAGGGTGGGGGGCACCCAGGGGCATGAGTGCCAGGATCAGGGGGGCCTTCTTGGAGGGCCCACCCCTGCATGGCACCGCCGCCGCGGAGCAGCCTGAGAACCAGAGAAATGACGCACCTGCGTGTGTACCAGGGTGCCATCTCCTACTGCCCACGCCTCTGCCTGCATCCCAGCTTACGTCTTTAACAGCGCTGTCTCCGGTATCCCAGCCTTTCTCTGGGTGTCGAGGGACCCCTCAGTTATGGTGGGGTGTGGCACATGCTTTGATGGGGCCCGGGGAGGTCGTCTACCTGTCAGGGCCCCTCCAGTGAGTCCAGACTCCACCGGACGATCGAGCCCGCGTTCAGAGCTAGCAAGCCGTGAATGGCGCGGGCGAGGGCTGTGTGCTGCCTGCAAATGAGCCTTATGTAACAGGGATGCTGGCGACAGCTGACTCCCGCTCACAGGCCTTCTTTTAAAATAGATCGCTCATCTTTATATAGCCGAGCGATTCTTTCTCCTGGCGCTGCCGTCTTACAGAGGCACTGATGTAGGTCAGATATTGCTTGGTGAGAATTAATTAATCTATAATTGTATCGAAGGAAGGGAGAGAAACAAGCAGGCACTCAACATGCCCAGCGGGGCCTGGGGCAAATGTTCCAGAAGTTCCGGGAAGGCCCGGCAGCAGCACGCTGACTCTGTTGCCGCCGGCCGCCACCACCTGGCTGGCCCCTGCTCCTGCCACGGCCCGCCCTCGGCCTGGGAGGACGTCGGCTTTGGAACCAGGTTGCAGCTCCCGTCTTCCTCCTGAGGCTCCTCAGACCCAGCCAGGTGCCGCGCCTGCAGTACCCCAGCCCCAGCGGGGTGGTCACTGCCGGGCCTGCTCTGGGGCAGCTGTGACTGGAGGCTTGGACTCCTCTGGCAACACTGGGTCCCCAGTCCCCACTGTGTGGCCCTCTCCTGTGTGCTCTGCCCCTCCTGCCTCTCACCCTTGAGCCCACCTGGCCAGGCGATTGAGCCACAGGGATGTCCTCCTCGAGGTCACGCTGCCCAAAGAAGTCCCGGGATCGTTTCCTGTTCTCTTGGCTCCCTGGCTCCCCGGCTTCCCGGATGTTGTGTCCTGACACACATATTCCTGGGCCCTCCATCCCTCTCATCGAAGCCCATGGCGCCTGCATGAGCATTTCTGGCTCAGCCGCCTGTTGGGACCGACTGTTGATGAGAGCCCCATGCTCTTGGTGAGGCTGAGGTCCAGGCCATCCTGGCCGTCCTAGCTGGCCAAGCTGGGCACAGGCTCCAGGGGAAGCTGCCCTCGATGATTCCACAGGCAGGGGCTGTAGGGGATCCTGGGACGGGGGGTGTTGCTTTCTTGATAAAATCCCACCCAGGCCATCCATTTGGCACCAGAGACCCCCTTTCCCATGATTCCACAGGCAGGGGCTGTAGGGGATCCTGGGACGGGGGTTGTTGCTTTCTTGATAAAATCCCACCCAGGCCATCCATTTGGCACCAGAGACCCCCTTTCCNTGTTGCTTTCTTGATAAAATCCCACCCAGGCCATCCATTTGGCACCAGAGACCCCCTTTCCCAAGTTTCACCTGAGAGTCACTTTCCCTTGAACTCAGTTATTCAGTAGTCACTGACTGAGCTCTGAGGACGTGCCATTAGGTGTCTGCCAGCTTCAGAGAGGACCCAGGACCTGCTATTGCTACTCAAAGCACAGACAAATCCGGGCTGCACGTGGGAGCCTCCGCTGAAGTCCAGGGTCCTCCCTCTGCAAAGGGCAAGGTGTTAACTGCCTTTTCTGAAAGAGTCAGGCCCAATGTGCCTCGGCCACCCCAGGCGAGCCTCAGGTGAGCAGAGGACCGAGCCTCCTGACGGCAGGTGCCTGTGACGGCTGTTGAACCGCTTGGCTGGATGTCGCTCACGCGGCTGACGTGAGTGCTCCTGTTGGGGCAGCAGGCCCTGCACAGCATCCTG
>NW_007727437.1:285010-295479 GCF_000696425.1 Galeopterus variegatus
GTCGCTCACGCGGCTGACGTGAGTGCTCCTGTTGGGGCAGCAGGCCCTGCACAGCATCCTGTTTTTATTCAAGACAAATCCAGGGGCTCCTGGGTACATGGCCGTGCTGGGTGACTTCACCCCTCTGAGCCTCAGTTTCACTCTGTGAAATGGGGCTGTGGGGAGGATCGACTGGGACCAGGCCCAGGGCTGCCCGTCTGCACGTGTGTCCCGTCCTGGCACGGGGGCCGGAGTCCTGCCTCTGTCTTCGTCCCTCCTCCGACCAGGAGGTGCTGCAGCCCCAGGCCGCGCCCTCCCCACATGTTGATCTTGTTTGTGGTCACACAAATGTCAAGGAAGAATTTCAGCGAGGGAAGAACTGCCTGAAAGGCTGTGTTTCTGGCACGGTTTCAGGACACTCGTAATTAGGAGGCTGTCCTGTGCTCTGGGGACAACAGCACAGCAAAGATGAGTGGCGCCAGCAGGTGTGGCCGCTGCCGCAGGCACCCGGGGGACTGGCTGCCCCTGGCCACCTCCTGCTCTGCCTGGTCGTCACATGACTCGAGCCTGCTGTCTGTGGCCCAGTTGCCCCTCTGAGCTCCCCACCCTGGCCTGGCCACACAGTCCCCTCAGGTCCCTCCCCTCCCTTGTCTCTCCTCAGGGTCTCTTTACACAGTCCTGCCAAAGGGAGACATCTATGCTGCTGACCTGGGCTCTGGGGTCCCCCTGCTCCCATTCTTGAGCCATGAAGACTAGTTCCACGGCTGGCGTGACCTACCTTCTCTGAGAGCTCCAGTTCCTTCCAGGTCAGCGCAGTGCCCTAATCCTCCCCCAGGCCCCAAGACCTGGCTCAGAAACCCCTGGGTCCTGGAGTCCTGGGGGACCCAAGGCTGGGGACAGGAAGGGGAAAGGTCATGAAAGGGACATGGCCATCTACTTAGCATCTACTGTGTGCTGCCCTATGCTTGGCATGTGTGGTCTCATTAATTCTCACAGTCCTACGGCGGGGCTCTACCGTCACCTGCACCTTACAGGTGAGAACACGGAGGCCCAGGGAGGCTTACGGGACTGTCCAAGGACACTCCAGAGGCTGGTTAGGATGGCCAGTCACTGACTGGGTGCCACTGTGTGTGAGGTTCTTCTGTCCTGATGACTCATGTGACCTTGGCTCTGTCCTGGGGACTTAGGCACAGGCAGGTGCAGAGCTTGCCTGGTTCTCCTCCAGCACACACAGGCTCTGAGGTGAGTTTTGTAGGTGCAGGGGTGGCTGGATGCTGGCCTTGCTCCCGAGGGGCTCAGTCTAGAGTGGGTGACCAACAACCATAGCACCCTGTTGGGTTAACAATGAGAGAAAGCCTAGGTGCTAATGGAACAGAGAGAGAGGCCCTGGCCAGCTGCCTGGAGGAGGTGACTTCTGAGCAGAATCCTGGAAAACAGACAGCGGTGAGGAGGGTGGAATGTGTGTGGGCATGGCAGGTAGCAGGGGACAGGACCCGCCCCCCACCGCAGCTGGAATTTGCACCCCAGATGGTGCAATTTCAAAGTCCCCCAGGGCCAGCTGCCCCACCTTCCAAAAGAGGAAACGAAGGGGTTGAGAGGGACATGGATTTGCCCAGATCAGGGGTAGATCTGACCCGAGAGTTGAGACCTCTGGGCTTATGGTTTGAGGCTCTCCCTTGTGAAAATTAAATGAGACTGAGAACAGCTCAGTATTAAAAAAAAAAACAAAAAAAAACAAACCAACATACAGCTCCCCGGCTGTCTGCAGCCCAGTTAGGGCGGCTGAGGGGGCAGGGGCGCCCGGCGAGAAGATGGCGCTCATGGACGTAACTAATCACTCTTCAATTAGTATTCAGGAGCCTTTGTCTGAGGACTTAAAGCAGGTTAGTTCCAGATTGCAGTGCCAGGGCTTTCGGATGCATTTTTATAAATGCCGTGAGCCGAAATAGAACGCTGGGAGCTGAGCAGGCAGCCCCAGCACAGGGAAGGAGAACGCAGGCGACAATGAGCCAAGTGACTGGGGACGGGGGCGGCGGCGCATTGCCCACTGAGGCCGCAGAGCCGGCAGGCTGGGCCCTGGGGCCGGGGAGGGCTCCGGTATACAGTCAGTGCTCCATAAATGCTCCTGGAGTGGTGAATGTTACTGGGTGGGGACATGGGTGTTCTCTGTGGTTCTCAGGGACAGGTTCGGGGTTCCCTAAGGCTGCTCTAAGGAGGAGGAACTGTTGGTTCCTGCCCTCGACTGTCTGTGAGGACCTGATAATGTCTCTGATATGTTCACAGAAGCCCAGTGATGCAGGTCCCTATCCTACCTCACAGATGGTGGCAGATGCACAGCCAGGAGCACTGCAGACAGCGGTGACTGGGCACAGGGGACTATGGCCGTAGGGGTGTCAGGGGCTGAATTGTGTCCCCCAAATCCATGTGCTGAAGCGCTAACTCTCCATCCCTCAGAATGTGACCTTGTTTGGAAATAGGGCCAGTGCGGATGTAGGTCATTAGGGTGGGCCCTAATCCAGGATGACTGGTGTCCTCATAAAAAGGGGACATTTGGTGACAGGCACATGCGGAGCACGTCATGAGAAGGTGGAGGCAGAGGTCAGATCAGGGTGAAGCTTCCACAAGCCAAGGAACGACAGAGATGGCCTGCAGAGCGCCGGAAGCCAGGAGAGGCCGGAACAGACCCTCTGTCACAGGCCCAGCGGCCACCAGCCCTGCGACCCCTTCACGTCAGACCTCTAGCCCCCAGCACTGTGGGCAATAAACTGCCCAGTGTGCAGTGCTCTGTTGCAGCAGCCCCGGGGGACCCAGACAGCCTGGGCACTGGTGTCCGGGGCCAGGGCGCTGGCGTGGGGGGTGGAGGAACCCAGGGGGGGCTTTTGTGGTGGGAGCGTCGAGAAACCAGGCAGGCCCTGAGAAAGAGGGCCAGCAGAGGCTGCACTGTTGGTGGCGGGGGCAGGACGGAGTGGCCCCCACGAAGTAACCTGCGTCTGGACCCGCCTCTTCCTGTGCACACGTGTCCCCGACAGCCAGCCTCTCTACTTCAGGAGTGCCGAGGCCCCGCAGCGAGGGGCCCCCTGACTCCCTGTCTCTGAGTTCTTTGTGCATTTACATTCTCAGGATGGCGTTTGGCCTTTTGGTCTAATAATTCAATTAGTCACCGTCCCGAAGCCCTGACAAGTTGTCTGTGCCCCACCAGGCCGGGACGCCAGGCCCGGACGCATTTCCTGCCTTCCTTTATCCCCGAAGCGCCAAGTCTGACTTTCCACATTAATTTCCTTATCACCAGGAATTAGTTTGTAAATAGCACAGGAAACTTCAAGGTCTTTGTCTTCTTAAGGAGACTCATTACTCCCCATAGAAATTCATATCAGGAATGTGGGCAGTGTCCCGCCCGCCGCTGAATGCTCATCCGCGCACGCACGTTGCGAGTGTTAATTCTTTTATAAATAACTCGATCTTCATCACCGCCACATATTATTTATGATAACTGTTACATTATTTAGATGTCAACGGCTCCGCGTTAATTACTGCTGCTGGCTGGGGCTGTCAGCTGCAGAGAGAGGTGGACTCTTCCGTCTGGGTTCAAGGTGATCCTGGCCGCCTGAGGTCCTTTCTCTTCCTGTCCTTCCTGTGATCTCTGCCTCCCTTACCCGCCTCTGGGTGGCCAAGCCATGGCCAAGCATGATGGGCATCGTGTGGCTAAGAAGAGGGTCCTCCTGATTGGGGGTGACATGAGGACCTTCTCTGCTGGCTGGGGGCTGGCCCGGGGGGCTTGGCAACTCTGAAAGTCCTTGGATGCAAGATCTTATGACTCAGGGTTGTGGGAACTGGGACTGTCCTGCTGCTGCAAGGACAGCTGTCCGTGTCCACGCGCACTCAGCCTCCAGGTCGTGTGTGAGTCTCTGTCACAGCCCTGGTGGGTGGACCCTCCCGCTCTGTTGCATGAGCAAGTCCCAACTGTTCCCCTGGCCCTGTCCCCTCATCCCCGAGCCATCTTCCCAGCAGTTCCCAGAGGCATCGGCTACAACAGCACCATCCAGGGCGCCAGCGGCTGGACCCCTGTGTCTACGGGGATTGAGATAGATGTTAACTCTTTTTAAAATGGGATAATGAAGGGATACCCAGCTCCTTCTCACCACGTACCTGCTCCATCCCATCGGCCTCTCCTCTGTCATTTCCTTTAACATGAGCACGGCCCCGTGAGGCCGGTCACTGCATGCGTCTGCTCGGGCTGCCGTAACACACCCCACCGCTGTGACAGTGCTGCAGGCTGCAGGTCCGAGACCCAGGTGTGGGAGGCTCACTCCTCCCAAGGCCTCTGTCCTTGGTGTGTGGACGGCATCTCCTCTTGTGTCCTCACATGATTGTCACTCTGTGTGTGTCTGTGTCCTGATCTTCTCTTGTGAGGACACCGGTCACACTGGTCACGGCCCACGTGTGTGACATTTTAACTTAATCTTAAGGCCCATCTCTTAATACTGTCGTGTTCTAGGGTGCTGGGGGGTAGAACTTCAACGTGCAAATTCGTTGAGCTTTGTGGGTCACAGTCTCTCCTCCAACAGTCGTATTGCTTCATGCGTGGATGGAGAGTGGTTTGGGGGGAAAGGGGGCCAGAGCTGGGACGTAGAAGAGAAAGGACTCGATGCAGGCTCCTCTGTTTCCAGTAAACACACTGCCTCCTTGAACCAAGACCCCAGAAAGTTAATGCATGGCTCTGAGCCTCAGTTTTCTCACCTATAAGATGGGCGTATTATTAGCTCTTACGCCAGCTTGTTATGGAAATTAGATGAATAATTCACTCATTCGCCCAATAAGCACTTACTGAAGGGCGAGCGAGTGGCTTGGCTATTCCTTCTTTACTCACTCATTCATTCCGTAACGTGCATTGGGTCCTTGTGATGCGCAGGGACTGTCCTGGGCGCAGGTACCATGGGGGCCAGACAGCCCTGGTTCCTGCCCTCCAGGGGTTCATGGTCCAGTGAAATAGACAAATGGGCGCATAATGGCTCAGAAGAGTGGACAGTGCTGTGACCGTCCTTGTCCTCACTGATGCAGGGACACACACAGGCGGATGAAGCCCCCCTTACGGTGATCGTGGAAATGTGTCTAGATCCCAGGCCCCCCTCTGACGGGGAAAGACGACAGCCACTCTGTGAGCCCACGGCTAGGGCTCGTCCAGGGAACGCAGAGGAAGTCTCCAGAGGAAGGGTGGACCGGCCGGTCTCGGGTCCCCTGCGACTGGCTGTGGGCCCCCCGCGCAGCGATGGCAGGTCTGCCAAGCTTTTCCTCCAGGAGGGGTTTCCAAGTGGACCTGTGCGGACCCATGGGGGCCTGAGCAGCCTGGTGCCTCGCCTTCCCTCTGCAGAGCCTCCCGCCCCCCACCCCCTTGCCTTTGAAAAAGCCTCCACTCCTGGCACCCTCCTAAGTCATTTAAATGAATTTGCATACATTGTTTCCAATGAACCTTGATTGTTTCAGGAGCCAGACATTGTGAATCATAAATACATTCACCCTCCTCAGCCTTTTATTGGAAAATAATCCTAAATATCCCACCTGAAGTCTCCCAGCTAACCTTGTCCTGACCCACCCCCCACCTTTCCTTCTTTCACTTTCTCATTATCACGCCGCCTCTGAGGGTGGGGCTTCTATTTCTATTTTTCTTCTCTCGTTTAGCAGCTTCCCTTTTGTGCAGGTTCTGGGGGCCTGCCAGCCTTTGATGGCCCCTGGAAAAGCAGAGGGATTTGATTGTGGAGGGTGGCACTTGGACGTCGTCACTGATGGTGGCGTCTGCCACCTGGCAGGTGTGATGCTGGCTCTGGATGCTCCTCAGGCTCCTATTGGGGACAAAGGCAGTGAGGGGGAGCCCTGAGGATGGGGATGAGATGATGTTCAGTCCTAACAGAGGATGAAAAACCCAGGCTCAGAGAGCCCAGCACCCTGCCGGCCATCCCGTCACCCCGTTATGTACTCCAGAGAGGGGGAGCCGGGGGGACTCGCTTCCACCCTGGGAAGGGGCTGCATGCAGCTCAGACCCGGGGGTCAGTTTCAGGGGAGAAAGTTCACAGGGGCTGCAGCACAGGGAGGGTTTCAAGAAAAGGCTGCTTGTGTCACTCCCCAGCTCCAGTGCCCTCTGTGGTGGCCTTCAACCCTCCCCCCGACCCTGTAGCATGGAGGCCATTATCCCCACTTTACAGAGAAGGAAACAGGCTCAGAGAGGCAGGGGGCTCGGCTCAAGGTCACACAGCTGGCGGGTGGCAGGGCTGCAGGTATATCTGACTCAGAGTCTGTGGCGTTGGCCACGCCCTCCAGTGCACCCCTCAAGACCCCGGGGCTGGCCCGGCACAGGCTCTCTTCTCATTGTTATTTATTAGTAGATGCACCCGTGACGTGAGGTGGTCAGAGGGCTCGTGGCTGTGGGTTCCAGCCAGTGCAGAACGGAGGCTGAGGGTCTGGACGCTCCTTCTGTCGAAGTGTCCGTCGCACGCTCTCGGGCAGACCCTTTGCTTTCACTTCCCCAGCCTGGCTTGGCTGTGTCTTCCTTCATTTGTCCCCTCATTTGTTCACACACTCCACAAGCATCTATCGGGCCTCTGCTCTGGCCACGGCGGGGTGGGGAGGGGAGGCGCTGGGCCTGACAGAGGGCGGTGGGAGAGGCAGACCCAGGCCGACAGGGCAGGAAGAAGCCCACTCTGCCTTCCCAAGGAGTGGCCTGGTCCTCCCTTGGTCCCTCCTTGTTCCCATATCGAGCCTTCAAGCACAGTAGGGGAAACTGAGACCTGAGGTGGCCTAGCTCTTTGGGCTCCAAGTCCGGAGCTCTTTCCACACCTGTTGGCTTCCTTGCACTGCAGGCAGAGCAGATGAGGTCCTGTCCTCTCGTGGGGCTCCCCGGCCTCTCTCCCCTTCTTTTCCCCCAGTGGGTCTGGAGGGCCCTCGGCCCTGCCCCCTGGGCCCAGGTGGGGAGTTAGATCCTGCCCTCCAGGGTCAGGGTCCTGGAACACAGCCAGGAGCTACCATTAGGAGGCAATGTGAGGGCACGTGGGCTGCTCCTGGTGACGTGGAACCCTGCCGGAGAGCAGGGTTTGCAGCGGCCTCTCCTGTGCGCGTGGCCTCACACTGCACGCTGGACCAGCTCGGGGGCTGGGACGGGTGCAGTAGAGTACCCCCCCTCCCTCCTCTCCTACCCTCTTCACAGACCTTCTCCTGTTCCTCCACATGCTCCATGGCAGCTCCATGTGCTCCCTCCCCCAGGCTTCCAGAAGCTTCTCCTCACACTTTTCCACTTACTGTAGGATTCCAGCCACCAGGCTTTGCACACTCTTCCCCGTCCCTGGAATGGCCTCTGTCATCAGGTCCCTGTCAGCAGAGGCCCACTCCCCTCCCTGGGTGAGAGCTCCCCCCAGGAAGCCATCCTCCCTCTGGTGCCTTCCACTCTCACGGCCTTCCTGCGCTCCTCGAAGCTCATGGGAGCTCATCCCAGGGGGCCAAGCACTAGGCTCCCAGTGGAGTGACTGTCCTGGGAGAAGGCTGGGGGACGGAGAAAGGTCTGGCAACTGCACTGGGGAATGATCCCCACTGTGCAATTCATGTGCTCATCACTCCGCCACCTGACAGACAGTCTTCCTGCAGGTCCAGGGACCAGCCACAGCGTGTTTAGGCTGAGAGCTGGAGAGTCCCCAAGAGTCTGGGTCCCTGTCACTTCTAGCCCAGAGTACTGGCTATGGCGATGGGGACACAGGCTTGTAAGAACCAGGATGGTAGGGCTTCCAGGAGGCAATCAGAGGGACCCGCAGGCGAGGTGGGCCACAGCTGAAGAGCATGGGGCAGCCGGGGACTGGACACCACAGGACTGATGCGGCTCTGAGGGCGCGGGTCTGCAGGCAGGGCTGGGGGGCTCTGCAAGTCCTGTTGGGGTGTGGAAGTGGGTCTTACCCCATAGGCAGTGGGTGCCAGCGGGGTGGCAAGCAGGCTCCTGAGCCGGCCACACTCGATGGTAGAAAGGCCAGTCTGGCTGCTGCTTGTGGAGGCTGGATGGGGGGCAGTGTTCCTGGTGGCAAGGGTGGAAGGAAGGGGTGGGGGCGGGGTTGCGTGTGAGATGAGGGGCATTCGTGGGCAGTGGGAGTGGGCAGGATGGAAGGGGTCCAGCTGAGAAGTGGGCAGCCAGGTCCCTGAGTAGCTTGGGATGTTCTCTGAACATGCCTGCAGGATGGAGTGGGATGCCTGGGCCCTGCACCTTGTGACCCCACAATATTTTTCTTCTCAAGAGCACTTCATCCACTGGGGAAGGCTTCTGTGGTGTTGATCACATGCTGGGGACACTGAGCTAAATGAGGTATGGCTTTGTCTCCAAGGAGCTTGCTGCTTGGCCAGCAGGGCACAGCTGAGATCTCTCCTCCTCCAGGAAGTCCCCCTGGCCAGGCCAGCACACACCCATTTCTCCTGGATCTTCTGCAGCTCTCAGGCCTGGCCTGGGGCACTGGTTCCAGGGCATTAGGCATGTGGATGCCTCGTGAGACTGGATATCTCACACCGTCTCCATCTGTGTCCTCCAGTCGCTGCACTGGTCGGGGCTTGGTGGTGTAAGCAATAGAAACCCACCGTTCTTCATGAAGCGGAAGGGAAGGGAATGGGAGGCCCTGGGTGCTCGCAGGACGGCAGGAAAGCCCAAGCGGCTCCAGAGAGGGCCGAGGGAGCCCCTGGCCCGCCGCAGCTTCCCAGGACCCCCTGGCCTGGTAATCCCCTTCCCCCACCCCCACTTTAAGAATGCCTAGGACAGGGGGTCTGCCTGGCTGGTGCCCGTGCTCGTCCCTCGACCGGGAAGGGCCTCTCTCCCCTTTAAATTGTGCTAAAATACACATCTTAACCATCTTGACCGTTTTTAAGGGCACAGTTCGGTGTTAGGCACATTCACAGTGCTGTGCAACCGTCACCACCATCCATCTCCAGAAATCTTTCCATTTTGCAGAACTGAA
The DNA here is from genome assembly GCF_000696425.1 of Galeopterus variegatus. Taxonomy (NCBI): domain Eukaryota; kingdom Metazoa; phylum Chordata; class Mammalia; order Dermoptera; family Cynocephalidae; genus Galeopterus; species Galeopterus variegatus. The sequence goes on from NW_007727437.1 coordinate 293,962, forward strand.
ACTCTGTCCCTGTTAAATATTTGCTTCCCACTTCCCCTCCCCCAGCCTCCGGCACCCAGCCTTCTGCTTTCTGTCTCTGTGGACTTGACTCTTGGGACCTCATATGAGTGGAATCACACAGCATTTGTCCTTTTGTGACCGGCGTATTTCACTCAGCACAATGTCTTCAAGGTGCACGCATGTCGTGGCGTGTGTCAGAATTTCCTTCCTTTTTAAGGCTGGATGTTATTCCACCGCATGGATGGGCCCCGTTCTGTGTATCCATCCGTCCGTGGTAGACACCTGAGTTGCTTACAGACCTGACTACCACGAGTAAAGCTGCTACACACGAGTGTCTCAGTGTCTGTTCTCAGTGCCAGCTTTCAGTTTGTTTGGAATATCCCCAGAAGTGGAATTGCTGCATCGTATGGCGATTTTATGTTTAATTTTTTGAGAACCACCACGCCATTTTCCACAGTGGCTGCACCTTTCACATTCCCACAGCAGTGTGAGGACTCCAGCTTCTCCACATCCTTGCTAACACTTGTTATTTTCTGGGTTTTTTTTTTTTTTTTTTTTTTTTTTAGCAGCCCTCCTAATGGGTGCGAGATGGCATCTCTCTGTGGTTGTGATTTGCATTTCTCTGAAGTCTGATGGTGTTGAACACCTTTTCATGTGCTTGTTGGCTGTTTGTATATATCTTCTTTGGAGAAATGTCTATGCAAGGCCTTTGCCCACTTTTTAATTGCGTTGTTGGTTTTTCTATCGGGTTGCACACTCTGACTCCTGCGGTCCTTCTCTCCTACCGTGAGCCAGGGTAGCTGGGGGACCTGGACCACTGGGTGACAGTGGTCACAGCAGGCGAGGTGATGGCATTGCCTGAGGTGCTGATGGTGGGGTGGCCATGCTGTGGGCCACATAACTGGGAGGTGGAGGAAGAGACCTGGGTGGCATCGTGGGTGATTCTGATGGTGGGGGCAGTGGTGAGGTGCTGGCGGTGGGGCTGTGTGGGTCAGAGCGTGCCCTGATTCAGAGACCAGAGTCGAATGTTCACATGATGCCTGCTTGCACAAGAGCTTTGTGTGTGGGGGGAGGGCTTAAGGGCCCGGCAGCTGTCACCAGGCCAGGGCCATGGGAGGGCAGGCAGGGCGGGTGCAGAGGGAGGAAGTCTTTATTGAGCAGCGGGCTCAGAGAGCTGATCCCTCTGGCTTCAGAGGAAATTACAAACTATCCTATCAAGTGCGGTTATTGACCGAGGCTGAGACCAAATCTGACATTCATCCCGGCTGTGTTTGACATTAAAGAACAATCCTGCAGTTGGGATTTGCATAAATCTCTGAAGGGAGCTCTGGGAGAGGGGACAGCTGCTCACAGACGAGGGCTGCTACCGGGTCTCACCCCCCAAGAGCACTTCATCCACTGGGGAAGGCTTCTGTGGTGTTGATCACATGCTGGGGACACTGAGCTAAATGAGGTATGGCTTTGTCTCCAAGGAGCTTGCTGCTTGGCCAGCAGGGCACAGCTGAGATCTCTCCTCCT
>NW_007727437.1:296479-306701 GCF_000696425.1 Galeopterus variegatus
GGGTTTTTTTTTTTTTTTTTTTTTTTTGATAGCAGCCCTCCTAATGGGTGCGAGATGGCATCTCTCTGTGGTTGTGATTTGCATTTCTCTGAAGTCTGATGGTGTTGAACACCTTTTCATGTGCTTGTTGGCTGTTTGTATATATCTTCTTTGGAGAAATGTCTATGCAAGGCCTTTGCCCACTTTTTAATTGCGTTGTTGGTTTTTCTATCGGGTTGCACACTCTGACTCCTGCGGTCCTTCTCTCCTACCGTGAGCCAGGGTAGCTGGGGGACCTGGACCACTGGGTGACAGTGGTCACAGCAGGCGAGGTGATGGCATTGCCTGAGGTGCTGATGGTGGGGTGGCCATGCTGTGGGCCACATAACTGGGAGGTGGAGGAAGAGACCTGGGTGGCATCGTGGGTGATTCTGATGGTGGGGGCAGTGGTGAGGTGCTGGCGGTGGGGCTGTGTGGGTCAGAGCGTGCCCTGATTCAGAGACCAGAGTCGAATGTTCACATGATGCCTGCTTGCACAAGAGCTTTGTGTGTGGGGGGAGGGCTTAAGGGCCCGGCAGCTGTCACCAGGCCAGGGCCATGGGAGGGCAGGCAGGGCGGGTGCAGAGGGAGGAAGTCTTTATTGAGCAGCGGGCTCAGAGAGCTGATCCCTCTGGCTTCAGAGGAAATTACAAACTATCCTATCAAGTGCGGTTATTGACCGAGGCTGAGACCAAATCTGACATTCATCCCGGCTGTGTTTGACATTAAAGAACAATCCTGCAGTTGGGATTTGCATAAATCTCTGAAGGGAGCTCTGGGAGAGGGGACAGCTGCTCACAGACGAGGGCTGCTACCGGGTCTCACCCCCCATCCTCCTGCGCTTCGCCCTCTGTGCCGGCTGCTGTGACGGCCGAAGTGGCGAGGTGTCCCAGGCCTGAGCCCTGGTCATTGGAGACAGCTCAGCTGGTTCAGGGAAGGGACCCCCACCGGGGAGTCCCCCAGGTGGCGGAAGCCAGGGCAGGGCTTCGGTCTGTCTCTATTCCTTTGGGGCCCGTCAGTGTGACAGGTGAGTGGCCCACACCCAAGGGCATGGAGACCAGGAAAGCACAGCCACCCTTGGAGCCCACAGTCTGATGGGGGAGGCAGACCTGTGAGTGGTGTCCCCACAGGTGTCCTTGAGACCCGGTCACCCAGCCCAGCACAGGCCTGGCCCTGAGTGGGGCTCCTGCCATGATGGGGGGCAGGAGCACCTCAGGCTGCTCAGGAGGCACCTGCTCACTGCTCACCTGCCTCCCGCCCTGTGGCATCTGCTGGGACTGACCAATCCCTCTGCTGCTGCCACCTGCTGCCCCATGGTGCACCTCAGTGAAGCCCCCCACCTGGCCCCTGCTTGCTTTCCCTGGAAGTGTCTGTTCGTTTTTTAATGGAAGCATTCCCTTGGCATCTGCGGCTCAGACTACCTGCCCAGGCCCCCAATTGCTCAGGGATCCCAAGGAGTCCCACACCAGGCCCTGGCTCCTGGACCCAGCTCTGCTGCCCCCCGTCCCCAGTACTCGAGGGTGCGGTCCCAGTCTGTTCTGCCCCAGCTCCTGACATGTGGCCGCTACAAAAGCACCTCTGAGGGAGACAAGAAGGTCCCTAGAGACAAAGACTGTCCCTCAGGACGAAGGCTGATGGGCTGGGGGGAGCCTGGAGGTCCCCTGCGGACTACTGGAAATAAGTCCATAAGGACCCCTAGGTCTCAGCAGTCAGAGTAAGGGCCCAGGGCCAGAGTCGGGGGTGCTGGGGTTGCTCCTGGTGGGCGACGATGGTGGAGCAAGAGGTGCAGGACGAGAGGGGCCGGCAGTCAGGTCTCTCCAGCCCTCCAGGTCACTGAGAGAGGGAAGGGGCTGGCAGAGCCCTCCCGGGTCCCTGTCGCTGGGCAGACGGCTCATCCACAGCCCTCACCACGTGCATTTGTGGAAAACGTGAGTCTGCCCCTCCAGAGCAGGGCTTCCTGGTCGCGGGGCTGGGAGCACCTCCTGGGCTGGGGGAAGCTGCTCCTGGCTGTGGACTGCCCGGGCACGGGAGAGTGGTGTCTGGGGCTCCAGTCGCCCCTGCAGCACATTTGGGGGAGCCCTGTCTGCCCCACACCCCATGAGTGATGCCATCTGTGAGCTCCATGGACATGGTGGCTCACCGTCGTGGTTTCGCTGGGGTCTGCGGTGCCTCCTCGTTTCTCTTGCAGTTGTGAACACAAACAGCGCGGCCACTTAATAAAGCGGGAGGGAGCAATGACACCAGCCATCAGAGGGCCCTGAGCTGCACTCAGCAGAAGAAAGTCAATTTTCTCCTTTAGTTCAGTTCAGCGCACATTTATTGAGCCCCTACTATGAGCTGGGCCCATGCTCAGTGCAGGGGTGCAGGGCAGAGTCCAGCAAGCTGGAAGGGAACCTGAAAACTTCCTGCCCCTGTCCATCATCCACGATCCATTTAGCAAGGCAGAGCTGAGCTAATGTCCTGCAGACTCCACCTCACTCCCTCCTCATGCCCTTCCAGTGGGCTTGGAGCATAAGGAATTGGCCCAGGAGTCACTGACTCCACAGCGCTAGGCCATGCGGGTGCACTGATGACTTTAATGACGGCATCTGTGTCCTGCTGGGAGTCTCCCCAGGTTAGGGAGTTGGGGGTGGGGTGGGTCAGCAGAGGGCTGGGAGCTGATGCGGTGGGCACCAATGGAGCTGGCCCTGGGCAGGGGCTTTTCCTGGTGGCTGCGTTCACTCCTCACAACCAGTTAGTTCCCCATCTGGGGACCAGGCACCCCCAGGTTTCCCAGCCAGGAAGGGGGGATCTAGGAGTGCTGGGATGACAGCAGCTTACCCTCCAGGCAGATGGCCTCTCCAGGGGCCCGGGAGGGCTGGTGCTGGAACAGTGGCTGCATCTACCTCCACAGGTCTCAGTGCTTCTGGACCTCCCACTTGTGGTTGGGGAGGGGACAGGTGGAGGCAGGGTCTGTTTTCCTCATTCGCTGCCCCCACACCCAGTGCCTGCACACCCCAGTGCTCTGTCTGGCTGCCAAGGCTTCCTTTGCAGAACAGGCTCCGGGGAAAGGCAAGTTCACAGGCCTCAGGCCTGGTTGCTTCACAAAGGCTTCCCATCTGCCTTTCTGGGCACCAGAGAGGGCACATCTGTCAATAAGGCAACTAGTGCCTAGTGACCTCCTGTGTGCCAAGATCTGGTGGGAGCTGGGAGCCTGGTGGAAGCTCCTTTAGGTCACCCCAGCTGGAAAAAGTGGAGATTCTCTGCAATGACACAGCTGGAGTGGGAATTCTGAAGTGATCAGTGAAGACAGCTCTGACTTTTGGGGGTACAATTCCCTTCCATGACCTGACAGACCCTTGAGCAGCACAAAGATAGCTTCAGGGTGAGAGTCTGATGAGTCACCATAGGGCCAACCCATGGGAGTACTGTGGGGAGAGTGCCTTCTACACTGCCGTGTTCTCCTCAAAGCCCCCAGCACGTGACACCCACCCACTCATCCATCCATTCTCCATCCTCTGTCCATCAGTTCATATTCTGTCGATCCACCCAACCATTCTTCCACCCATCCATACATCACTTGTCTATACATCCATCCCCTATTCATATATCCATTTCTCATCCTTCCATCCATCCATTATTTTTCTATTGGTTCATCCATTTGTCATTCCTTACCTATGCAGCCACCCATCATCTGCTCGTTGATCCATTTGTCTACTCGTCCTTCTGTTCATTCATCCTTCTTCCATTTCCCATCCATCCATCCACTCATCCACTCATCCATCCATCCATCCATCCATCCATCCATCCACCCATCCATCCACCCACCCACTCATCCATCCATCCATCCATCCATCCACCCACCCACTCATCCATCCATCCATCCATCCATCCATCCATCCATCCATCCATCCATCCACCCATCCACCCACCCACCTACTCACCCATCCATCCATCCATCCACTCATCCATTCATCCACTCATCCATCCTCCCATCCATCCATCCACCCATCCATCCATCCATCCACTCATCCACCCACCCACTCATCCATCCATCCATCCATCCATCCATCCATCCATCCATCCATCCATCTATCCACCCAACCATCCATCCATTCATCATTCTCTATTCATTCACCATTTTTCACTCATTGTGCACAAACTTCACTTGCTGTCCTTCACAGGTGACTACGTGCTTGTGAGTGAGACCAACAGAGAAGCCACGTGGACAGCACTGCACACCTGTGGATGTGGGAGGGAGGGAGGCAAAGGGGGAAGATAACTGGGTTCCCCAGTTATCACCATCCCTGCACTTGCACTCGGGGCTGGGAGGGAGGGGAGTGGACGCAGGGCAGGAGCAAGAATGCTGGGTGTGTCCACAGCTGACTCAAGGCTGGGGACAGCCAGTGCTTGGCACCTTGGTCTATGACCATAGTAGTGACCCAGTGACCTGGTTCTGGGCGTGGCCAGGGAACAGGGCATTGTCAGGGCTGCTCTGGTTAAAAGGCCATTGCGATTTCAGTAGGCACATGATTGGGTGTGGAACAGAAGGGCTGACTAACAGGTGACCAGTGTCCAGCACTTTGAGTTCCAATGTGTGGGCCCTGTCCAGCTGCCTCTCATACCTCCTCTCATTCTGTCCTCCCAGGACCCTCCTGCTGGTGTCACTTCTCCCACTGAGAGGAAGGACCCTGATGCTCAGAGAGGGGTGGGATGTGCCACTCAGTGATGGCAGTAGCAGGGGCCAAGCCCGGGTGTCCCACTCCCAGGCTGAGTCTGAATCAGAGGAGAGCAGCTCCCCGCTCTGTGTCCAGCCCTTGCTCCTGCTGGGACACCCTCCTGCCATCCTGTTCTTGGGGCCGCACAAGGTGCACTTATGCTCCAAGTCTGCCTGTTACTGGCTGGGCAGCCCTGGGCCAGGAGCTCACCCTCTCTGGCTCTCCTTTGCTTCCCTTATGAGTCAGGCACAGTTATGCCTGCATCATGGGGATCTCTGAGGGTCCCCTCTGTCCCCAGGACATCAAGGTGTGCACCTGGTTAGAAGAGGTGCTACACAGCAAGTTGGCTTTTCTTTGACGTCTATTATTACATCTTAAAGATCCATTCTACATTCATAATGGAGTCATGTTTGCTCCAATCTAAACATAATGTTCTGAATCACTTACCAGTTAAATTACCTCCTTTTCCAGCGTCAAATCTTCACATAACCTCAATGGCCCAGGAAGATGCACCAAGTCTCCCCGTGGCTCTGTGGGCAGCCCTGTGTGTGCACGCCGGGGGACCCTGCTCGTGCCTCAGCTGGGCCCTCCGCGGTGCAGGTGAAGTTGTGCACAAGACCCAGGCTCTATGCTCAGGCCAGGGTGGCGTGATGGTTATGAGCGAGTGCGGATGCTGAAAGCAGACCACAAGCTCAGACCCTGGCTCTGTCCCCCTCTCCAGACAGTGACCATGAGTCACTCAACCACCTCGAGCCCTTGTGTTCTCAGTTGTAGAAGGGCCTGGAGCTGGCATCTACTCCGAGAGCTGCTGTGAGGATGGGAGAGAGAGATGGAAAGTGCTTGGAATGGTATGGGCACACAGCAAGTGACAAGGAAGTTTTAACTGCCACATTGCTCTCTATTGTGAGCTCTGCTGCAGCCTCAGTTTCCTCATTTACCACCTGGTTATCAATTAGCTTGTTCATTTATTCACTTATTCGTTAGCTCTGCCACATGCTGGGGTGCAGAATTGAGCTGACCTGGTAGGGGTCCCAGCCTGTAGGGAAGACTGCCCAACAGAGCACCTACTGCCAGGGTGTTCAGTCCTGGGAGGCTGCAGGAGGCCACAGGACACGGTAGGCAGAAGGAACAGCAGCCGCGAAGGCACAGAGGGGAGAGCGTGCCTGCTGAGAACTACCGGCTGTTCAGGCTGGAGCCGGAATCTGAGTTAGGATCCCCAGAGCCAGGCCTCGGGGTAGGGGCTGGGAGCCTGAGGTGGCCCCAGGCACACCAGGCCCCAGGGGCTGCTGGGCTCCCCTGGGGCTGGACAGGGGCATCAGCTTGAGCCACGTGAAACTGCTGTTGTGCAGGTCCCAGCCGGGCGCTTCTCTGTGCCTAGGAAGTGCGGATCCAGTCCGCCCCGGCAAATCGCAGCCAAGGGAGGATGCTTCCTCTCCATGGCCTGGGTCAAGTCATCCTCAAGTAGGGAGGGAGAGGCCAGCAGTGGGGATGTTTTCTGAGCAGAGCAAGCTGCAGGCGGCCACTGTGCTGCCTTCCCCTGTGGGTAGCCCGCTCCTATGCTGCTGCCTGCAGCCCAAGGCGGCACCAACCGCACCTGCCTCTGGGCAGATGTGTGGGCTCACTGATGGCGCGGATCTCCCAGCTGGCCCCTGCACGCATGCTCTGGGCAGGGAGGGGCCGAGGAAGGGCAGCGGAGGCAGCGGGAGCTCACGTGTGTGAGACACTCGGGGCGAGAAAACAAGGTGTGTGCATAAAGGAAGCAGCTGCTGCTCCTGGTCCCCGGTGGCTGGGACATGGTGCTGGTGACAGCGGGTGGGAGGCCTGTTCCTGGGCGTGGGGGAGTGAATTGAATCCAGGTGATGCGTGGCAGCAGCAGATAGGTTCAGACCGACTCAAGGTGTTAGCATTTTCAAGACCTTCCACCGTGTTGCATCTTGAAATTCAAGACAAATGTCCTTCACTCTTCATGGACCACGTCCTTCCTGAGGGAGGCTGCTGCCCACGGTTAATGACTTCCTGGGACTCCTGGCTCAGGCCAGCCAGAGGGTGAGAATTTCCCAAGCGCTCACGTCCCCAGGAAGCTGGGCAACGGGGGCCTCAGGTTCCCACCCCACAGCCCCCACCCCGCAGCTCTTCCCTTGACTTTGGTACAAGAGTCTGAAGTGCTCCTGCCTTTGCGTCCTGTGTGGGGTGGTCAGAGGAGGCAGCCAACTCCAGAATGGGTCTGGGGAACCCACGTCCCTTCCCCAAGTGGCTCCAGAGAACCCTTCTGGCTCAACCTCCAGCACCAGCCGCCCATTGGCACCACGTTTGTGGCCTGACGTGATGACCGTCCTCACAACTCGCTGACCCCATCTCACAGCCGCTGTTGCCACCATCCCTCCCTCACTCCAGACACAACCGTCACCTCCATCATCACCTTCAAAATCACCAGCCCAGGCCCATTGGCACCACGTTTGTGGCCTGACGTGATGACCGTCCTCACAACTCGCTGACCCCATCTCAGCCGCTGTTGCCACCCTCCCTCCCTCACTCCAGACACAACCGTCACCTCCATCATCACCTTCAAAATCACCAGCCCAGACACTGCCACCTCCTGGTGACATGCCAACCATGACAATTATCACCTTCAAATACAGCACTGCCACCACTCGGCTGTCACTGACCCTGAGGTTCCAACCCCAAAGGCAAGTTAAGGCTGACCAAGGGACAGAAGGATTCACCCAGAAGCATTGGTTGCATGCCGAGGGTGTTTGGGGCACAGCGTGAGGTCCTGGGCATGTAGTGAAGTTGAGAGAGGCCTGGACCCCACCTTGGGAGTCCACAGCCAGATGTTGAGCAGGAAACGGACATGACATTGTGGATGTTCCGGAATATTCCAGACGGGAGGATCCTGGTGCTCCAGGAGCTCACGTGGAGGGACATGGTCTCATGGGCCTGGGCAGACCCTTCCCTGAGAGACCTGGGGAGGGCAGGGTGCACCAGCAGGGGGTCAGCGCTTACAAAGGAGGGGCTGAGCCCAGGGAAAAATGTGGAGCAGAACTGAAGAGCAGGACCCTCGGGCTGGGCACAGGGTGAGCCTATGAGGGGTTTTTGGAGGGAGGAGGAAGAGATTCCTTGGACTTGGGCAGAAGAATGGGCTGCGGGCTGGGTAGCCAGATAAAACACAGGATGTCTTGTTAAATTCGAATTTCAGATAAACAACAAATAACTTTTTAGTGCAAGTATGTCCTACATATCGCATGGGACATACTTATAGTAAAAAACCAATTCATTGTTTATCTGGTTAAATTAAGTTCCGCTGAAGGTTTCTTCAGACACGGTGACCTGTAACCTGACTTGGTGTGCGAACAGACCGTAACCTCCTCTTGTAACAAGTGGCAGAGTCTCAGCCAGTCAAAGGCAGCAACTGCTTTCAGATGACAGGCGCCCAGTGGCACGACCTGCTGCTTCTGAACCTCCCTTCCACCTCCTGTCCGGAAGCCGCAGCCCACCACGGGGCAGCCCACCACGCAGCAGCCCTGCGTCACTCGGAACCTATTCTGGTTCTGGTGGCTGCGCGATTCTCAAATCATTCTTTGCTGAATTAAACTGTTAAATTTAATTCGTCTAAGGTTTTTCTTTCAGTAATCTTAAATTCAAGTTTATCTGGGCATTCTATATTTTATCTGGAGGGAGTTGTGCTAGAGGTCCCATCACCCGGTCACTGGCAACAAGTGGCTGTGGCTTGGTCCTGAGAGTGCGATAGGCCATGAACACAGGCTTCCGACTGCCAAATAAGTCCACAAGGACCTCCTGCCACAACTACAGGCCCCAGGAAGCCCTTCCCATGTCCTGCCCAGCAACGCAGGCCTGCCTGAGTGATTGCCCCGTCCTGGTGCCAGCCAAATTTGGGGGGAGGGGCCACACCCTGTGCAGGCTGTGCATGTCCAGATGGGGTACACCCTCAGACCTGGTCCACATGGGGCCCACAGGCCAATGGCGGGGCCTGGGCAGGGGTCTGGATGGCCAGGCTGCCTTCTGCTCATGTCCCCCAGGCAGAGTAGGTTGGAGGTTCCAGAGGGTGAATGGTTGCACGACCCCAACCCTGCTCTGTGCCCACCCCTGTGCCCACCAGGGCTCCAGCTACACCAGCATGGACACACCCTGCAACAGCCCTGATTTCTCCTCTGGCCGGTCACTGGGTACTTCTGGGAGCTGAGCTGGCGGTGGCTGAGTCATGGCTGTGTCTGCTGAGAAAGGACTGGCCGGGATGAAGGCTGCAGGGGCCAGCCCAGCTCACTGTGTCCCAGTGATCCACCCTGTCTGGCCTGACCTGACCTGCTTGCTGGTTGCCTTGCAGGGTATGTTGGACACTTAGAAACCTCACATGGAGACATAGAGAATCTGAGTTTGAAAATCTTCATTTCTCATCAACAAATTAGTATAAGTTAATTAAACAGCCCACACCAAATAGGTGAAATAAGCAGGAAGCAAGCAGCCAGGGCCCGCAGCCACGGCTAATGACCTCGCACATCGGAGAGTCTGAGCAGGTGTGAGTGTCAACCACAAGGGAGATGGAACCGCATCACGGCCGTCTTATCACGTGAAAGTGTCATTTGGCAATATACCTCCTGCACACACCAGTATGTGTGTGTGCGTATCATCGTTTCAACAGCAAGCAAGTGCTTCATTGTGTGGACATTTCATAATGAAGCTTCAACTCTGGAAATTACCTGTACCCCCTGAATTTTTGACAGTATGAAAATTGTGCTCACAATGAACATAGTGGCGGGTACATGTACAACTGGCAACGTGTTCCATTGAATTTATCATAGTGGCTCCTTCTGGGGAAAAATAGAGGGAGAAACCCCAGAGGTCTCAACTCTATCTGTAATGTTTTATTTCTTAAAGAAAATAAGACTAGAAGCAAGTAAGGCCTGCTACTTAAATGTGGTAGTGTCACGTGGTGGTTTGAGAAGGGTGGTGTTTAACGATGCCGCGTGGTATGTTCATAGGCGTTATGTGATTTTTCTAGCCTTAAAAAATACTTTGACATTTCGAATTGCTCCTTTTCCCCTCTCCCCCTGCGTCTACGATCACATCCACACATATCTTGGCTTGAGGATGGGTGGGGAGTACGTGTTCTGCTTTATAGAGATGGGTCAGATTGCGTCCATTGGTTTGTGACGGTCTTTCTCGCCCACTGGTTGGCAGTGGAACCGACCCCAGCCAGCGGCTGCAGATCTGCGGGGAAGAGGCTCGCTCTCGGTTAGACTCGGGTCACATGCCATGCTGTGTCGTCAATGCTAGGGGCAGGATTGCAGTGTTTAGCAAATAAAAATATAGGACACCCAGGTATATTTGAATTTCAGATAAATGACAAATAATCTCTTAGTATAAGAAAGCCTCGCATGTTTTGGATGTATTTATCCAGGCACACCCTGCTTACTCTGCTTCCCTTTCTCGGGCTGAGCAGACCCTGCGTCTTCACGAGCCCCACCTCGAGCACAGCTGTCACCACTGTC
>NW_007727437.1:308040-316600 GCF_000696425.1 Galeopterus variegatus
CCTCCACCAGCAAAAAGATGGTGACTTGCTGAAGGCTCAGATGATCGTTAGCCTCTTTTAGCAATAAAGTATTTTTTAATTGAGGTATGTGCATTATTCTTTAGACATGATGCTATTGCACACTTAACAGCACAGTGTAAACATAGCTTTTAGATGCACCAGGAAACCAAAAAACCTGTTTGACCAGCTTTGGTGTGACGTTCACTTTATTGTGGTGCCTGGAACTGAGCTCACATCTCTGAGGTCTGCCTGTATTAGAGTATTATCTGGCATTTGTGCAGTAAAGTATTATCCTTGCCCAAACGAAGGGCTGGTATTTTGCCTCCAGCTGCTTGGGGGTCACCTCTAAGCACTTGGTGTGTCCTGCCTGATCGGAGTGTCTTTGACTTACTGGGACCTTGGGCCAGGCTACGCAGCTTGACCTCTGGAGGGGCTGGAGACTAAGGTCAGCCACATGGATGGTCAGCTCTGTCTCCGTGGCCCATCCCAATGAACGCCCTAGGAACTGGTCTTAGGGAGCTACCCTGGGTGGCAGTACTCCCTGCGCATTGTCACATGTCATTGCTGAGAGAGCTGAGCGCTGCCCCAATGGCTCCCCCAGAGAGGACAGTGGGAAGCTCAGGCCTGGCCTCTGCTGGCCGCGGCCCTGTGCACCTTTCCCTTGGCCACGTTCAGTCTGCGTCCTCTTGCTGTAACCACAGTGAGGTGTGTAACCGTTTTTCTACTGAGGAGTCCTGTGAGTCCTTCCAGCAAATTATTGAAACTGATAGTGGTCTTGGGGACTCCTGAACTTGCAGTTGGTGTCAAAAGTGACATTGGTCTTGGGGATTCCTGAGCTTTGCATCCTTTATTTGAAATCAGATTTAACCATGTGTCCTATATTTAACCTGGCGACTTTACTTGGGAGTGATCCAGACCAAGTTTTCCCCGGCCCCCTCCACCTTTCCTCTGCCTTGCACCCCTGGGAACTAGTCTTGGACCCTCATCCCTCCATCCCTGCCCCCTGCCCTTGTCTTGGGTCCTCAGCTGCAGCGTGCCTGGGGCAGGGGTGCAGAGCCTCGTCCAGCCTCCTGGGTAGCACAGCAGATTCTCCTTCATGGCATCCCTGGCTGCCGGGCCTCCAGCTTTGAGGTGGATTCCCACGGATGGGCACCCTCTGATTCAGCTGCTCATCCCAGAGCTCCTGGCTTAAAGTGGCCCCTGCCCAGTGGAGGGCATGCAAGCCTCCCGGAGAGGATGCCAACAGGATCAAAGCTCACTGCTAGACAGAAAACAGGCCGAGGGTTCACCCACCCCAGGATCCGCGAGGACTTATCGCTGGCTTTCCTGTGGATGAAACAGGGCACAAAAGTGCCGTGGCAGGCTCACTGTGGCACACTGCACAGAGAGACGTAGCAAGAGCCCTGGCTTCTCCCTCTGTGCCCACATAGGAAGGCGTGGTTTGCACCGACCCCTGTGATTCCTGTCTTGAGGGGTGGTGGTTTACTGAGACAGCTGGAGTGTGCCCTCCCCCAGAAAACAAGGGGCAGTGGTTCAGTGGCAGGGGGTGGGGTTGCTTTCTCGCTGGGGGTGGGCCCCTAAGTGGGGGTGGTGAAGAAGAGCCCTGCAGCAGTGCAGAGTACCAGCTCACCAGGGACGAGGGAGACCAGCCCGAGGTGGGAAGATGCCAGCCTGTACAGCTGCCCTGATGGACGCCTGCGAGGCCTGGGCACGAACCTTCCATCCAGGGGCGTTAGATCAGCACCTGTTGGAGGGAGGGCCAAAGGCGACCATTCACAGGCCCTTGGGGGCAGGCCCAGGGGGATCTCCCTCACAGAGGTGAGAGGCCAGAGCAAGAAGCGTCCTGCAAAAAATGCTGCAGCACAAAGGAAAGGGGGCATGGTCCTGAGGACCCAGAAAAGAGCAGAGCTCTGAAAAGGATAGAAACGAACAAGCGAAAATTCCCAAACTGCGTGGCTCTTCCATGCGGGGCATAGAGACATGTGCTGTGGAGCAGGAGCAGAGGCCTGGGCAATGCTGAGTGCCAGGCAGACCGAGAAGGCACCGGGGAGTCAAGGAACCGCACACGAGCAAAGCTGTAGAGCAAGGGCAGGGGCAGGGCCTGGGCAAAGAGCTCGGGGGACGCTGTCACTGTGTCCCCTGGTTTCGAGGCAACTCTGCAACTGGACGTGCAGCCTCCTTTTGAAAAAAGTTCTTTCTCAGGAAGGGCTCATCAAGGGATTTAATTAAATATAATTGCAACAATGACTTTTTCTTTTTTTTTTAAGAAAAAGCTAAGCCTAGGGGGGGAAAAAAAACCTGTTAGTGCGGTTATCTTTGAGCAGTGGGACAGTGAGTGACGCGTCCTTCCTTCTACTGCTTGGCATTTGACTTTTGTTGTTGTTAATAGGAATGTGCTACTTTATGCAAAAAAATGCTTAAAACAAAAAGAACATTGTTCATTTGCTTGTCCATAATTTGTTAACGCATCAGACATGCAACGACCTCTTTTCTCCTTCCNCGTGGCTCTTCCACGCGGGGCATAGAGACATGTGCTGTGGAGCAGGAGCAGAGGCCTGGGCAATGCTGAGTGCCAGGCAGACCGAGAAGGCACTGGGGAGTCAAGGAACCGCACACGAGCAGAGCTGTAGAGCAAGGGCAGGGGCAGGGCCTGGGCAAAGAGCTCGGGGGACGCTGTCACTGTGTCCCCTGGTTTCGAGGCAACTCTGCAACTGGACGTGCAGCCTCCTTTTGAAAAAAGTTCTTTATCAGGAAGGGCTCATCAAGGGATTTAATTAAATATAATTGCAACAATGACTTTTTCTTTTTTTTTAAGAAAAAGCTAAGCCTAGGGGGGGAAAAAAACCTGTTAGTGCGGTTATCTTTGAGCAGTGGGACAGTGAGTGACGCGTCCTTCCTTCTACTGCTTGGCATTTGACTTTTGTTGTTGTTAATAGGAATGTGCTACTTTATGCAAAAAAATGCTTAAAACAAAAAGAACATTGTTCATTTGCTTGTCCATAATTTGTTAACGCATCAGACATGCAACGACCTCTTTTCTCCTTCCGGTGAACTGTGGGACAGAGAACAGGACAGAGCCTTCCTGGTGTGTCCAGACAGATGCAGCAGAGCAGGCCCGGGGTGGGCAGTGCTGGGGGAGGCGAGGTCCACAACCTGTCCTGGTGGCTGTGCAGGGAGCATGGCAGGGGGCACAACTACCCACCCAGGCCAGGCCTGCGGGGGGCGCTTGCTTCCAACATCTGAGAGCTTTGGCTTTGCTTCTGCAAGTCCTGTGGCCTCCCTGAGCTTTGATGGCCTCTTGTGAGCCAGGGCGCCAGGGAGGGGATGGCATGAAGATGACGGAGGATGCATGAGAAGGCAGGGAAGGCCTTGTCACCCAGGCTCTGCTCTTGTGTCAGCCCTTCCCCTCTTGCTGCTCTGTTGAGCATGGCAGGGGCCCGGTGTGCCCCTTGGAGAAGCAGAGAGAGCCTTAGACATAGTCCTGGAGGCCGAGGAGAGGTTCCCATGGGCCTGGGCAACCTCGAGCTTTTTGCTCACCTGGGTGCATTCAACAGTCACTTGTTGGTGGCTGGGTGTGGTCGGAGTGCCTGGCAGCTGGTGGGACAGGGTGGGCATGACCCTGCCTTCATGGGCCCCAGCATTTGCCTTGGCCACAAGGCTGAGCAGCGCTCAGTCCCTCCTGCTCCAAGTGCTTGACTGAGTCGCGGTGTTGACCTTCCTTCGGGGCTCTGCACACCTGCCGGGTGCAGGTCTCTACCTGGAGTAGCATGCGGTCCACGCATTCCTGAGGTCACAGGGTTTGAGGACTTTGTCCAGTTCCCAAGCCCCCACCCCTCCTCCTTCCACTCTGCTGTCTGTGCGATGTGAGGGGTGGGCTGGGGGCCAGCAGGGCCCTCCCCTCCCCTGCTGCCCTTCCCTGCAGCCAGGAGGGACCTGCCTGCTGAGCCACCTGGACTGCGCTGGGTGCCTGACTCCTTGACAGCATTAATTTAAACCACCACAAAATAAATAAACAAAGGGGGGATGGAAAAGAGATCAGCACATTTGCAAGTCGCTTGATCCATGCGAGACTAAAGGAGTGAGGACGCAGCCTTTCCTGGGGTGCAAGAGAATCCAGACGGTGCAGAAGGCGTCACGTCGCAGCCCCCAGAGTGTCAGAAGGCGTGAAGCGACTTGTGAAGGCTGCAGATGAAAGGCGAGCTTATGAACACACGGATCCCCAGGCTGGTGCTAGGGGAGAGCCACGTCAGGGGGAGCCGGAGGCCCTTCCTCCTGGGGCTGTTCACTGTGGACCCCGCACCTCCCCACGGCTGCTACCACCGCCACATGCACCTTGTCCACCCCCTGCGGTGACCAGTGCTTGCTGTCAGCCCTTGCCTTCAGTAGGGTGTGTAAGGGGCACCCCCCACCCCATGTGGACTGGGGCCTGTGTCCTTGTTCCCATTTCTCAGATGAAGAAACCGAGGCTGGACAGGATAAGACACTCCCCGTTCCCATAACCGCAAGGACAGAAAAAGAGGAGGGACCCTGAATCCTTGTTCCTGTTCCCTTCTTTTCTGTAAACCTCTCATAAACCAGATTCCTGAGAATTTATAGGCAAAAAGTGGCAAACACGCTTAAATAGGAAACACATTCTGACAGTTCACACCCTATGAGTTTCAACTGCTGCGATTTCATGAGGCGAGAAACAGGAACCGAAGAGGGGTGGCCAGCCTGGGTGCCACCAGCAGCGGCTTTTGTGGGTGCTCGGTGGGGGGTCCAGGGGGCGGGAGTCTGGGAGACAGGGCTCCGTGGAGAGGGAGGCAGGGGGGTCTGCGGCTTGCTCCGCCACCCCTCCCTGGGAGCCGAGACCCTTCACTGCTCTGATCCTCCTTTTCCGCATCTGCAGAGCGGACCCATCCCCGTGGAGGCACTTGGGGGGCTGAGTGGGGCCGAGGCGTCAGGAAGAGGCCAGGCCTCCTGTGTGCTCGTCCCTGAACAATCTCCCTGCTTGGCTTCTGCTGCACCTGCAGGAGCAGGGGCCGGGGAGCGGCTGCCTCCGCCCCTGTGCTAAGCCACATTCGCTTTATCACCGCCCTTCGTTCCAGGGCTACTGGCCCCTCATCTCTGCCTTATTTCTCCAGGGACGCTGGCCCCCCACCCCGTGGCCCCAGGGGATGGAACGACTGCGGACCACGAGCCGGCTCTGAACTGCCCCTCACCTGGCGGGTTCCCCACGATGCCCTCAGCAGTTGAGGACTCCCAGTTTTATCCCCATTTACAGGGCTTAGGGCGGCACCGTGTAGCTGCAGAGCTCTTGCTCTTAACATGGACACTCCAAAGTGGCTGTCAGAGAAGCAGGCTCAGAGAGGCTGCACAATCACCCCCGGCCACGCAGCGTGTGTGAGCCAGCCTGGGGACCAGACTGGGGTCCCCTGCCTCCTTCCCTGCTGGGCCCTGTTCCGTGGATCTCTCCATTCTCTCTGAGGGCAGATGCAGGAGGCACCTCGTGGCCAGCAGGTTTCCTCCTGGGGTGGCACACAAGTTTGGAGACCATTGGCTATGCAGAGAGTCAGGAGCCCATTTTGTCCTGGCCATGCCTCTGGAATCTCAGAATTCTGCCCTGGAATAAACTTTGGGTGGGGGGCGAGGTCAAGTCTCCTTGGTTCACCCTGGGGTCCTTGGTTTCCATCTCTGGACCCTGATGGTCCCAGATGAAAATCAGGGTGACTGGATGGGCTAGCTTCCGGGGCAGCCTCCTTCTGGGGACATTAGCCTGTGGGACCCCAGTGGCTGTGGAGGGAAGAAGTTGACCACAGTCTGTGCCCAGGTGGGAGATGGGCATCTTGGCCAAGACCCAGGCCAGGACTTCTTCCCTGTGGCAGTCCCTCTCCCAGTGCTCTCCAGCGTGGGAGAGGGGCAGCCCGGCTGGGCCTCACTGCAGAGGAAGGGCAGGAAGCTGGGGTTCACATCCCTGCCGGCTGGGGCTCCTGCGGGTCCCACCAGTGCTGCTGAGTTAGCCCCTTTTGTACTCGTGGTACCCTCCGGCCTCTCCCTCCCTGGGCTAGAGGTGCAAGGAAGAGAGGAAGGATGCTTGTTGGGCATCTGCCAGGTTCCGGGCAGCGTGGGACTCTTCACCCACCTGCTCACCTGTACCACGAGGAAGAGGCTGCCTCACAGAGCCCTGGCCGGAGCACTGCCTGCAGTGGGGCTGAGGCCCTAACGGGCTCTCGGGGGCAAGGCTTTGCCTTCCACTCCCAGCAGGATTGGCTAAGGGAATTCAGAGCAGGCAGGGCCCTCCCAGCCTGCTGGGTGAGAGTGTGGCTTCGTGGAGGTGGTGTTAGGATGGGCTTGGACTGGTGTGTAGCACGCAGGACATATGCAAGAGCCAGGGTCCCAGAGCAGCAGAGGGGCAGGGCTGGGGCTGTGCCAGCCTCGGTGTGGAAGGTGGACCACAGTGGGGAGCCGCGGCTCAGGAAGGCAAGGTGGACATTGGTGCAGTGGACAAGGGCCTTGGCAGGTCTGGCTAGACGCTCCAGGGAAGCAGCAGCTCCTTCCCTTCAGACGGGAGCGGCTCCCTGGACCGCTGCTCTCCAGCTGGCTTTGCAGGGCTTGTGGTTGGAAGTCCCACAGGCCTGGGTTCCAGAGTCTCAGGCGGGGGCTGTATCACAGTCTGGAGCAGGAGAGGGTGCTGGTTCAAGTTAAAGTAGGATGCTCCCTGCTGGACACCGATGGGGCAGGGCCGGGGCCAGCTGCCCAAGGGGAGACAGTGTGGCTGATGTCAGGAAGGGCATCAGAGCCCAGCCAAGCGGGTGCCTGCACTGGGATTTTGGAGAGAAATAAGAAATAGAGTCAGAGTCTCCATTCATGGTCCAAGCGCTCTTGGGTGGTGTGTGGGAGGGGTCAGATGGAACAAAAGTTCCATGGTGTCCAGATGCCAGAGATTCAGTGCAGAGAGACTGAATCCAGTGGGGATGGAATTCTTGTTACACAACTGGGCTGTAAATGCGGAGTGAGGGGATCTGTTGGGCCATTCTTTCATCTACCCACCCATCCATCCATCTATCCACTCAACCATTCATCCATCCACCTACCCACCCACTCATTCATCCACTCACCCATCTATACACCCATCCATCCACCTACCCACCCACCCATCCACCCACCAACTCACCCATCATCCATTCATCTAACCACTCATCCATCCATCCACCCACCCATCCACCTATCCACCCATCACCCATCCACCCATCACCCATCCACCCACTCATCTATCCATCCATTCATCCACCCACCCATCCACCCACTCATCTATCCATCCATTCATCCACCCACCCATCCACCTATCCACCCATCATCCACCCATCCATCCACCCAGCCACCCACCCATCATCCATTCATCCAGCCACTCATCCATCCATCCACTCAGCCACCCACCCATCATCCCTCCACACACCCATCCATTCATCCATCCATCTACCCCCTTACCCATCATCTATCCACCCACCCGTCCACCATCCACCCATCATCCATCATCCACCCACTCATCCATCCATCTATCCATCCATCCATCCACCCACCTATCCATTCATCCACCCACCCATCCCTCCACCCACCCATCCACTCATTCATCCACCCACCTATTCATTCATCCACCCACCCACCCACTCATTCATCCACCCACCTATCCATTCATCCACCCACCCATCCACCCATCTATTCATGCACCCATCCATTCATCCTGTGCATCATCCAGTCACTCGTCAATTGTCTTCTGAGGGTCTACGTGTGCTACACACCTTTCTGACCTAGGATGAGATAGAGGGATGGGAGGGAGGACAACTCAGCGTATAACTTCGTATAATGTATGCTATTCGAAGTTATTACGGTCTGCGTCCTCTTGCTGTAACCACAGTGAGGTGTGTAACCGTTTTTCTACTGAGGAGTCCTGTGAGTCCTTCCAGCAAATTATTGAAACTGATAGTGGTCTTGGGGACTCCTGAACTTGCAGTTGGTGTCAAAAGTGACATTGGTCTTGGGGATTCCTGAGCTTTGCATCCTTTATTTGAAATCAGATTTAACCATGTGTCCTATATTTAACCTGGCGACTTTACTTGGGAGTGATCCAGACCAAGTTTTCCCCGGCCCCCTCCACCTTTCCTCTGCCTTGCACCCCTGGGAACTAGTCTTGGACCCTCATCACTCCATCCCTGCCCCCTGCCCTTGTCTTGGGTCCTCAGCTGCAGCGTGCCTGGGGCAGGGGTGCAGAGCCTCGTCCAGCCTCCTGGGTAGCACAGCAGATTCTCCTTCATGGCATCCCTGGCTGCCGGGCCTCCAGCTTTGAGGTGGATTCCCACGGATGGGCACCCTCTGATTCAGCTGCTCATCCCAGAGCTCCTGGCTTAAAGTGGCCCCTGCCCAGTGGAGGGCATGCAAGCCTCCCGGAGAGGATGCCAACAGGATCAAAGCTCACTGCTAGACAGAAAACAGGCCGAGGGTTCACCCACCCCAGGATCCGCGAGGACTTATCGCTGGCTTTCCTGTGGATGAAACAGGGCACAAAAGTGCCGTGGCAGGCTCA
>NW_007727437.1:317182-344330 GCF_000696425.1 Galeopterus variegatus
TATCCTTCCATCCACTCACCCACCCATCCATTCACTTATCTATCTATCCATCCACCCACTTATCCATCCATCCACTAATCCATCCCTTCATCCACCCACTCATCCATCCATCTATCCATCCATCCATCCACCCACCTATCCATTCATCCACCCACCCATCCACCCATCTATTCATGCACCCATCCATTCATCCTGTGCATCATCCAGTCACTCGTCAATTGTCTTCTGAGGGTCTACGTGTGCTACACACCTTTCTGACCTAGGATGAGATAGAGGGATGGGAGGGAGGACAACTCACCAAGATTAAGAAGACATGGTCTCCATGTTTGAAAATGTCATAGTTTTATATATAGTTCACTTTCCTTGAGTGAAAAGCCCATATTCTTGAAGGGAGGTGGGTAGTCAGTGTGAAGAGTGCTCTCATGGTCAGACCACATTTGGGAAATTATTTCCTAACTTTCCCTCTTGTTGGATCTGGCCCCAGTCCCAATCCTCTAACTTGAAGCCATCTTTAACTTCCTTCTTGGCCCCCAAACTTATAGCTACGTTTCCTAGGCCCTGAACAGCACTTATAATACTCTTCTTCAACATCATCATTGTTGCAAATCATCATAATAAATTGGAGATTGGCTATCTTTGCTGCAGCCTTCAGATCCCCAGTGGCCCTTGGGGGCACCTCTGCTTTGGTCTGTTCTGTCCTTCTGACCAGGGGCAGCCAGAGTGGCCTGAGAGCAGGGCTGATCCCCAGCTCCGCAGAGCCCAGCCCCGCTCGATCCCATCCAAGCCACCTCCAGTGGAGTTTGGCTGAACTCAATTCCATCATCGTCAGCTCCCATGCTGTGAAATCCTGTTGTTCTGGCCACTTCCCCAAGGGCAGACATGGTTAATTCAGGTCAGGGATCCTGTGACTGTAACAACCCAACCCCATTTTAACTTGTCCCCATTCCCTTGTTATCCCTGCTGTGGTTCATTCTCCTGGGCTGAGCACAGGAAGGCAGCTCCCAGAGGAGGTCCCAAGCCCGATCTTGGAGAGAAAGATGGCTAGGGGCCACAGCTGGCCTTGTGACTGATGATCAGAGTGCTACTGGTCATCAGGTGTCCTGCAAACGTGCTGCGTGCCCAGGGCGAAGGCTGGGTCTGTGCCAGGCTGCAGGTGGGGGATAGAGGCCAGCAGGCCTGGGCCCCACCTTGGTCTCTGACCCCGAGGCACTCTGCCCCTCTCTGACCTGTTTGGGCTGGAGAGCGGAGGGTTCAGAGGAGCTGGGCCAGCATGCCTCTCCTGTACCAATATCTCTTCAGTGCCCTGGGGATCAATTAAACTGAAAGGGCCTGTCACCTTGGGGAGTTAAAGTGCTTTTAAGAGGCGATTATTCAGAATTTTGTAATTTCTGTCTCCTAAGTGCTCTCTTCATTTCTCACCCTGACCTACAGGAAATTGTTTCCATTTGCCTGATTCAAAAGCGGGGCTGCGCCGTCACAATTTTCAGGGACCTGAAGCCCTGGACTTCTGCCCTGGAGGCCAAATAGGGTCCCAGACTCCCGGGAGAGCAGCTGTCCCCTCCAAGTCCCCCACCCTGTGGATTTCTCCCTGGGAGCCTTCCCACCCTTCCCAGTGGCAGGGAGGTTGAGCCCCCCACCCCCAAGCTTCCAGGCTAACTCATTAGCTTCTGGGTTAATGTGCTCCTTCAGCAGACGGCTGCTGAATGCCTCTTCCTGGCCAGCATGTCTGGGGCACTGGAGATACCGGGAGGATCAAGACTGTTGTCCCAGCATGGAGCTCATGGCTCACAGTCTGGGGGCAGGGGGGACACTGGAGTCAGCGAGTCAATGCCACCAGGCAAGGTGCCTGGAAGGAGTCAGGTCACTGCAGGGGGCAGGGGTGCTGCAGACTCTAGAGGAGGGGTGCTGGATTTCCCTGTGGGTGGCAGAGCAGGAGCGTGCAAGGGTGCAAGACGCACCGTGAGCAGAGGGACGAGCAGGACGGAGGAGCAGATGCTGGTGGTGCCACCGCCTCCTGAGCCTCGCGCAGGCCCTGCTGACCCACGTGGCCCCCTGTGGGGCAGGCGGAGGTGCTGGGAGTTCACACTCCCTGCAGCAGGAGCAGCCCTGAGCCTGGCAGGATGGGGCTGCTTGGGGGGCTGTCCACCCCGGCCCCCTGGCTCTTGCTTGGACTGACCTCTCGGTGTCCACAGTGGCTTCTCACACACCTCGTACAGCTGCTGTCCCTCCATGTCTCATTCCCCACCCCCACTGGTCTTTCCAGGGATCACCTCTCAAATAAGCCACTGTCTGCTTCCAGGGGAATCGTGACCTGGACGCAGGTTCAAGCACACAGGGGCTTGGAGCATCAGGACCAGGCACAAGTTGGTCCAGGGCTCTGGGTGCCACAGCCTATAAGGCAGCAGGATGTTCAATATCCTGCCCTTTGGTATGGCTGGCATGAGGGGGCACTGGCGGGGGCAGGGGCGGGAATGCAGAGTAGAGCCTAGAGCAGCCTGGGGAGCGGGTGACCATGGATGGGTTTAAACGCGAGGACGGCCTCTGTTCTCTGATTCAGGCCCTGGCCCTGCAGCTGCAGCTGGGAGGGTGGCCCTGGCTACAGTCAGGCCACACAGGGGGTTGGAGACCAGGAGGGGGAGTTTGCAGCAGGAAAACCTCATGGCTGGACCCTCTAAAGCTACAACCTGCACCTACCCCAAAACAGCACTACCACAGACTGAGCGCCCTGGGCTCTCCGGGCTAGGTTCCTTGTCTGCATTACTGTGTTTGGTGTCTGCACAAACCCCTACACAGAGATATGCCGGTCCATGGTGCCAGGGTCCACGTGCCGTCTCTTGGCCTGAATGACTCCTGGAGGGAGAAGCCCATTTTATAGACATGCAGACTCAGGCTGGCCCTTTAGAAGGAAGGTTATCTATGCCAGGAGTTGTAGCACCCTAGTGCTGTCCAGCATGAGCCCCATGGGGACCTTTCCCACCCACCGAGGAAGGTCTGGCCAGTGGGGACAGTGGCGTCCGGGCCTCAGGTGCACTGGCCTCCGGCACACTGCACTGCCCGCACCTCTCACCTCGAGCGCCGGCTCCTTCTTTCCTCCCCAGACAAATCCTTTAGACTGCAGGGTCATGGCGCCACAGCTCCTGGTCTGCACCTCTGAGCCTCAGAAGCCAGGCAGCTCACCCCCAAGTTGTGCCTGATCCTCGAAATCCCCCAGAAGGGACGTGCTGGCCCAATGTGAGTCTGGGGTCACGCTGGGCCAGTCACCAATGTGGGTGAGGGTTATGGTGATTGGCTTCTTGGAAATGGTCATCCCTGGCCCAGCCAGCAGTGACAGTGGGTGGCAGGGGTGCTCCAAAGGGATGTCATTGTGCCCAATTTTCAGAGGAGGAAACTGAGGCCCAGAAAAGCTGAGTGACTGGACAGACTCACAGAGCCCGAGACCGACCCTGGAGCTTCTCACCCCAGCACCTGTGTTCCTGACCCTCATGGGGCTCGGCTCCATGGGGCAGCTGGGGGTGTGCCTCCTGCCCGCACGTCTTGTCTCCTGATCATTTGTTCTATGGTCATGACCTAGATGTCCCCAGGCCAGGGTCAAGCTGCCCCTCACCAGCCAACCAGGTGCTTGTGTTTACTGTTCTCTGCTGTCTCTTGGAGTAAAGCCCTGGGAGGGTAGTAGATGTTTTGCTCCTCGACGTGCCGCGAGCTTCTGGAACTGTGCGCGGCACACAGTGGGTCTCTGTGACACTCTCTGAGAGAGCGCGTGAGCGAGCAACGTGGCCCGGCCCGCGGTGCCAGTGGGGAGGGGCTTCCAGCTGGGAGTAGCCCCAGGAGAGGCTCAGGGGGCCCTGCTCCCGGACTGCTCCAGACCCCTGGGACAGGCTGGTGAGGACGCTTCAGGGACCAGCAAGGGAGAGCGTTCCTAGTGGGACCCCAGGTGCAGGGTCCTAGTCACCTGGGCAGAGAGGTCACGCGCACAATGGGGTTCACACATCCGCTGAGGTGGGAAAGAGGAATCTAATGCCAGGGCTCTCAGGGCAGCCGGGAGCAAGGAAAAGAGGGTCACAGCCATGTCGCCATAGTCCACACGCCAACTCACGGCCCCCACGACTGCTGGCAGGAGGAGCCCATCTTGCAGACATGCAGACTGAGGCTGGCCCTGTGGAAGCAAGGCTTTATCCACAGTGCCAGCCTGGAGAGCTGAGCGAGTCGTCTGTGATGCCTGCCAAAAACCACCTCTGACTCTGCAGAAATGAGACCCAGGCCTGCTGGGGTTGGGGACAGGATCTCCCAAGGCCACTCAGGCCAGGCTCGGGGGGAGCCCCATGAAAAGGTGGGGTCACGGGTGCCCGGTGCAGAGTGAGGCCCCCCAGCCCCGTGCTGGCTGCTGTCCTTGCTACTGTCCTTATCACTGGACAAGCCGGGACCCTCACACAGCCTGTGTCCCTGAGGCCAGGAATGGTCACAGGGAGCATTTCTCCAGCCCCACGGCAACTGCCAGCGTGCAAAGGCACCCCATTCCTGTGGGTCCCCTGATGACCCAAAACTCATGTGAGTCCTGAGGTGGGTGGTCCCAGCCATGGCCTGGCTCCTCACCCACCTGCTGGTCCACTGTCCTTCCTTGCAGGACGGCAGCCCCCGGCCTGAGCTGTTATCCTACCCCCCGTCCCTCCAGGTGCGGAGGCTGCCCTCGTGGCCTGGCTGGCTGGGCCCTTTCGGGCCCCCAGAGCTCCTGAGAAGGGCTGCCTCCCCTCGTTTCTGGCAGAGCCTTCCTGAAATGAGTCTTGCTTTCCCCCATCTTCAGGCAGCCTTGCTGGCTGTGTGTCCGGCGTGGTCTCACGGGCTGGGGGACGAGAGTGGATCCGCACGCAGCCTCCCCTTCCTCCCGCAACCTGGCGCTGTGGGGGCCTGGCCCTCTCTCAGCAGGTTGAAGCTGTTCCTGGTAGACTCTGGGGGTCTCCAGCTAATAAACCCCACGCACCTCCTGGGGCCCACAGGGGACCAAGGACGCAGCAGGGGCTGAAGAGCTGGGGGATCCCCGCACACACTGGCCCCGTGTGGACATGCAGCACTGTGGGGCAACCCGGGGGTCCTGGAGGGGAGGATAGGGATGGGTGGCCAGGGGGCCACTGGACCCTGGACCCAAGGGCCGAGGGCAGCACAGTGCAACTGGGCTGGGGGGGGTCACAGATGCCAACTGGGGTGTAATTCTGGAGAGAGCTTCCTGCCATCGAAACCCTTCCAGGATGGAACAGGCTGTCTCAGGGAGGGAACTGCCCTGGGCAGAGCTGAGTGGGTAGGTGTTGGGCAGTCCCACGCTGGGGACACGGGGGCATGGGAGGAGTTCCTGCAGTGGGTGGTGGATTGACAAAAAGATCAATAAAATTGATGCTGGCTTATGATCCTAAGAGATCACCTCTCAGACCCCAGACCTTGGAGGCAGGGGTCATCCTGGGCTTGGCAGGGGCCCGCGGCAGGGACAGAGGCAGATCTCCCGCAGGACCTGGGGTGCAGGGGTGTTTGGGATCCCTCCCACTGCCCCCAGTGTGACGGGGAAGCTGAGGAGGGATCAGGTCTTGTGTTTGGGAGCCGTCTGGCTGCAGAACGCATGTTTGGTAAGCTAGACATTTGGGCGAGCTCCAAGTCACAGGGTTGGAGACACATCCTCACCCTTGGGGGTGCCTGGCCTAACAGGAGAGACAGGATCCCATTGTGGGAACATTGTGTCCTGACAGAGAACACATGGCTTGTCCTTTTGGGGGTTCCCGTGGGACAAGCTCAACTTCTCCCACAAGGGGCTCCCAGTTTGATGGGGGACGCTGGAGTCAGGTTGTCAGATAAAAGTAGAGGACACGCAAGTAAGCCTGAGTTTTAGGTAGAGTGTATGAGTATGTCCTGTTCTGTATTTGGGTCAATAAACATTATTCATTGTTTACCTGAAATTCTAGTTCACCTGGGAGTCCTGTGTCTTACTTGGCAGCCCTTGTGCTGAGGAAGGCGCAAGACCTGCCATCCTCGCAAGTGTGCCCAGACGGTGGGGTCACAGCAGGGGCTGGCCACCCAGAGGAGCTCCCCAGGCTCCCCTGAGACCTGCCTCAGCAGCTGCCATGATAGCAGAACCCTCTGCACATAGGCTCTGTCCCTCGCTCCGTGCTTACATCTGTGCTCTGCTTAAATATTGACATTCCTGCTTTAGAGAGGAGCCAGCTGGCGTGGGGAAGGACCATGGGACTCCCCAAATCCCACAGCTTGAGCTCCCATCTCCACCTCCGAAGCCATGCACCCCGCCCCCCCCCGACCACATATCCAGATGGGACCTCTAGGAGCAACCTGAAGTGCCACCTCCTCCAGGCAGTCTTCTCTGACTACGTTTACGTCCTGACTTGCATCCTTTGGCACGGGACAGAGGCTCATTTCCCCACACTGGCGGTAAATCTTGGGGAGCAGGCAGCAGCTTTCATATGGTGTGGTTTATTGTGCAGGTACCAGGTAATTACAGAGCTCGTGTGAGTGCTCAGAAGATTCCTGTTCTTGCTTGATGGTTGACTATGTGCCCAGACCACTGCCAGGCAGGGCCTTGAGCCCAGGCCCTGAAATCTTCTGGGAGCCCTCAGCTTTTCACGAGGCAGGCCCAGGGTCAGTGCGGGTGCATGCTCACTGGGTGCGACTGATCTTTGTCAGGGGTGTGAACGCTGCTGATCTGGGCCAAGGAAGGGCAGATGTGGCGCCCCCGCCCCCGTCTATGCAGCATCCTTCAGTGACTGTACCATCCAGTTCACTGTCCTCAGGGCTGTGAGGGGCAGCCTGATGACCACTGCTGCGTGATGGGAAACTGAGGCTCTGGAGGAAAAGTGACCTTCCTAGAGTCACCCTTGTCAGTGGACCCGAGGACTTGGTCCTGCTTGCCCCTGTCCCTAGAGCTGTGCCTTCGTGGCTGCCCCACAGCGTGGGGCTGATTCCCGCACAGCCAGGCTGGCCAGGGGCACCAACCAGGCCTGAGGGCTCTTCCACCCTGATGGCACCTGCCGTCTCTCCTCATGGGAGTTTGTGGGACATTATCCACTGTCCCCTAACTGCCTGGTGTCTGACAGCAACCACTGTTTAGGTCTGAAGCAAATTGGCTCTAATTAGATTATAGCTTGCAGGACCCAGTGGGAAGGATGGTCCTGGCCGGGGGGAGGGGCATCGTGGTGGCAGCCAGGCCGTGCTCTCCACCGACGCCTGCTCTTCTCCCCGTGGCCAGCACCCCTCCTGCTGAGTCTGAGAGGGCTTGGCTGGGAATGTTGGTGGAGGACATCTCTGTGGTGGGGAGGAGTGGGTGGGTGAATCTGCGTGAAGCTTTGAACCCGGGAAGCACCCACTCAAAATGAGGACCCTCCTGATAAGTTTAGCTTGGCTTGGGGTAGCTTGTTGGGCAGGTCCTCAGGAGAGGAAACTGCACCACCATCACGACAGAGAGCACCAAGTTCACCTTGACTGCTGAGCACCATCAACCTGGGAGCATCACCATCCACCGCCATCACCATGGCTACCACCCCCATCACCATGGTTACTGTCAGCACCACCATCACTAAGGTTACCATGGCCACCATCACCACCCTGGGCTTGGTAGTCTCCCTCTAGCCCTGCAGATTCATTCGTCCCCGGGCCCGTGTCTCAGGAGGCTGGCCTGTGTGGGACGTGTCTGCAGGCCGCTCCCTCTCGTTTCTGGTGGGCTGTGCCAGTGGGAGGCACTGGTAGGGGTGGGTGGGAGCACGGGGAGGGCGGGGAGCTTATTCCCGAGCTTCCTGCCTGCCGTGGGCTGGCTGTGTCCCTCCACAGAAGGACACAGCTCCTCTCAGAAAGCCTTCTCCATACAGCTGTTCTCTCTGGGTTTTGGTGACCCCTCCCCACCCTCACCCCTTCAGCACTGGTGTGGCAGTGTCTCCCCGCTGCCGCCAGCCCTAGGATGCTTCCCCGTCCCTCGTGAGCACCCTACCCCTGCTCACATCTCTGTAAATAGTCGGTTATTAAAATTCTCTGCAATGACCCCATTCGAGTGTGCCACTGTTTCCTGCCAGGACCTGGACGGAGCCATCTCCTGTCACGAGTGAGGCATTGTCTTCATCTCTGTCACCCACGCAGAGCCCAGCAGAGTTTCCTGTGGAGCTTTCTGCTGAAGACTGTCTCTCCCTTGGGCATTTCTAGGTGGCAGGAGGAGAGGGGAGTGGCCAGCAGCCCTGTCGTATGCCGCACAAGAACACAGGGCATGGACATGGGACACGATCCTGGGCCCAGCCTGCCCCAGACACTGCATCTCTCAACTTCTGAGATCCGTGAACTGATCCACCCCTTTTTTCCCTAAGCCAGTGGAGCTGGGTTGCTGTCGCCTGCTGCTCCCCCAGCCCTGGTGAATGCAGCTGTCCTGCAAAGACCGCAAAGGCGAGATGGAGTCTTTTTTCACCTCGCTGTTGGCTTTTTCCTGACCGGGGCAGCAATTGCTCAGAGAAGTGGCAGGACCGAAAGGGCAGGCACAAGAAGGGAGATGCTTTGCCTGGCTTTGCAGGGGCTCTCGCTGTCTGGCAGAAGCTCTTGGAAGGTGGATGATCAGGTTGTGATTTGCTAAGGAAGCTGGCCCGTGAGATGGAGGGGAGGGGCCGGGGAAGGTCAGGTCCCATCCAGAGTGCCCGAGAGAAGGCTATGAGTATGAGGCTCCCTGTCTAGAATCTAGGACATCTCGGGGTTTATCACCTTGTAACCCTTTACTAAAGTCTGGTAAGAAAGCTTCGGTCCAGACTCTGTTGCATCCTCAGGATTTATTTGGAAAAAGTCCTGTGTCCTCCCTTGGGCCAGAGGGACTGAAGCCTGAATCAAGAACGAGGCCAGAGGAAGCAGGCAATGAACTGGGGGAGAATAGTCACACGGGACACAGAAGGAAACTTCTGTCTCTGCCGCTTCCCCACTATGACCCACATCCTCTGAGGGGTGGGGAAGGACCTGCGTCTACGAGGCAAGCCCAGGATACTAGCAAGGAGGAGCAATCGGAGAGCGGCACAGCAACGGAGCACGTGTGAAGTCCAGGAACTAGCTCAGAAAAGAAAGAAAATAGGAAAGTGGGTGGAAAATGGGAAGAGCAACCTCAGTCCAAGAAATTAGAGAACCAATTAGGGCAACTTAACTTCTAAGGTCCTGAAAGAAAGAACACAGAGAACAGGGACAAGAAAATTATCAAAGTTGTGATGTGAGAATTTCTCGGAGTGCAAGGACAGTCTCCAGATAGAAAGGGCCTTCTTTTCCCCACAACAGAGGGGAAAAGATCCAACCCCAGCACAGAGTGAAGCCAGGTAAGGAAATACCTGCTCCCTCTCCTCCAGGTGCTCCCTAGCAGGAGCCCAGCCTTGGCTCAGAAATTTTCTCCTCCTCTCTTCTCCCGAGTTAACCCCTGTTTTCTGGAGCAATTGTGTTCTTCTCCCACATTTACTCCCTTGTTTTGCTGGAGTGCATCCTGCAGTAGCTTTCTGAGAAAGGCTGCTTGGAGTGAAGCATTCGAGTGCTTGCATGGCCCAGTGTCTTTGTTCTCCCCACACACGTGTTTGGCAGCTCAGCTGGAAATGCATCCAAGTGAAAGATTGTTTCCTTTAGAATTCTGAAGATTTCATTTTCTGTCTTCCAGAATTTCCATTCTCATTCCAGGAATCCTTTGTCCTGTGATGTGTTTTTACCCCTCTTGAAGCTTTGGTATTTCTTTACCCTGGTTCACTCTGTGCTGGGGTTTGGTCTTTTCCCTCTCTATTGTGGGCACCCTAAAGGCCCTCTCTATCTGGACACGGTATCCTTTTGTTCTGGGAAATTCTCCAGGTCTGGAGGCCTCAGGGCTGGGACCTGAACCCTCAGGCCAGCACCAGCCTGTGCCCCCCACCCTCCCTGCAGACCATCTCCCACCTACATGCTTTGTTCTCAAAGAGCCTCCAGGGACTCAGGGCAGCCAGTGAGGTTCCCGCTTGTGTTTTCTAGCTTGGCACGGCCCCAGCCTTGCAGTGCAGAGTCTAGTAGTAACGTTAACAAACCAGGAGCAAATCATCTCCCTGTTGGTTTAGGGCATTACATTTAAAAATGCTTCCACTTGCCATCATCATCTACTTTGATCTGGAGCAAGCCTCCTTCCTCTCCAGCTCCCTGGGTGTGGGGGTGGGGGGAGGAGGCCTGAAGAGGGTGGGCTTGCTGTGGGCCTTCCGTGCTCAGGGCTGACAACCGTAAAACCACTGGCTCATCCATTCCTCATGGTTTTGTC
Source organism: Galeopterus variegatus (assembly GCF_000696425.1). Lineage (NCBI taxonomy): Eukaryota > Metazoa > Chordata > Mammalia > Dermoptera > Cynocephalidae > Galeopterus > Galeopterus variegatus. The sequence continues at coordinate 327,447 of NW_007727437.1, forward strand.
CTCCTGCAGAAGCTGGTACTCGAATTGTGCCCATTTACAGCTGAGGAGATGGAGGCAGGGAGGGGCCAAGTGCCTCGAGGAAGGTCACCCAGTGGGCAGCAGAGCTGGGGCCTGTCTGGTCTCTCTGACGACAGTCTGCATGCTCCACAATGTCCTTGGACCCTTACAGTGATGAGGACCTCACCACTCCCTGGGCTGCCTTGTCTCTGCCGTGTCCATGTCTCTCTCTTCTATGCCCTCATCTGTGGCATTGAAGGTTCACACTGCCTCCTTTCTCAGGTGACAAGTGCCAGAACAAGTGTTCTTGCCTGGGGCCCAATGTTCTGGCAGCCTGTCCAGGTGTCCCCCTTGGAGGGACTCAGAGGTGGCTCTGGGAGAAGTTGGGCGCCAAGTGCCCTTGTAGGAGGGTAGGGTTCGAGTGGATGGCATGAACACGGTCTATTGCTCAGCAGCTCTGTGACCCTGGGCAAGTCCCCAAACCCACTCGGGCCTCAATTAGTTTGTCTGTAAAATGGGGGCAGAGCTGCGATGTCACAGGCTGGGTGGGTCTCAGATGGGATAACAGTTGGGAGCATACCATCTCGGGTGGGAGTCCTGGTGCCCGCTCTCTCTGCCTGTCCCAGAAGGAGGGGTGCCACTCTGAGCGAAGGGGGACAGACCTCTCTGGCTCTTGGACACCAGTTTTCAGGACAAGAGCCCCATGGAGTCACTCTGCCTTGGCAAGCGTGGCCAGGGCTGCCTCTCCTCTTCAATTCCTCACCCAGAGCGCCTGCGACGTCTGAGGCTTCCTCTCTCTGTGATTTCCTTAGGAGCCCACTTGTCAGGAGTCCCAGCACCCAGCGATAACAGCGCCTCGGCTTGTTTTATTCCGGTGCATAATGCATAAACATTTTAAATCCTCTTGGCTGTACATGAGCATGTGCTGGGGAAGCAGAGAATAAACATGCCTGGGGGCTCAACCGCCCGCTCAGCGCTGCGCTGGAGGATTTCAAATCACTTTCACGGCTGCAGCTATCCCTCCTGCGCACCCCCTGTGCGGGCGGCCAGGCCCTTCCCTGGCACAGAGCAGCCTGCAGGGCCGGCCCCGGGCTGGTGTCCAGGCGTCTTCCCCCCGGGCCACCCCCCGGCCTCCTCCTGGTGCCCTGGCTTTCTCTCCATGTGTTCCACTTCCAGTGAAGGTCAAAGACAGCCCAGCCAGGAGTTCTCCGCAGGGCGTTTCCTAAACTTTTCCTGGGTGTGCCTGTGTGCAGACTTGCTGGGCTGTGCAGACACCTGCACGCACACCCATCTCCCTGCACGTGGCGGGCACACGCCCTGCATATGGGTGCACTGATTTACATCTGTGGTGCTTGGTCCTGGGGAACCTTTGTGTCCCTTTTGCCAGGTTCTGCCCAGACCCAGCGAGTCAGAATCTCCAGGGCAGGCTGGTCTCTGAGCCTTCTAAAAGCTCCCCAGGAGGTTCCCAGGGCAGCAGGGATGGGAGCCCTGACATAGGTGGCCTTGGGAGGAACCGTTGGGGAGATAAGGCGGGGTCCGGGGCTCGGCCAGCACAGGGGCTCCCGGCTTCACTGCCCTGCACCCAAGAGCCCGGGTTCATTGTCCAGGACTCAGTCGAGGCTGGCAGAGCCTCAGGGTCCAAGGTCATGCTGTCCTGGCCAGAGTGGAGCCTACCCACTGCTTGGCTCCCAACAGGTCACCCAGTCCCTGGATCAGAACGATCATTCCTGAAAGCACCCAAGGAAAGATGAAAACAAACAAAGGCACAGCCTGGGTGGCCCCACAGTACCCCACCCCCTGCCCTGCCCCTCCTGGCCCCTGGGCAGCCCAGGGCAGTGACTGAGGCCCACTTAGAGCCCCGTGTGGGGCCCAGGTGTCCTCCCGTGTACAGTGCCAACTGGAAGCTGCAATGACACAGCCCCATCATTGTGCTGGGCTCGCTGGGGTTCAGAGGAGTCAAGCAGAGGGTGCGCATGGACGGATGCACGGCTGTCTCTCCGCTTGGGCAAGCAGGGTCGAGGGCAGGGACGGGCCGGGGTGATCTGATGCTGTGGAGGTTTTGGGGGCCTCAGCCAGCTTGCCTGGGCAATACCCATCCACGTGTCCTTCCCAGCTGCCACCCCTGTTGGGCCTGTAGTGGGTTGCATGGTGTCCCCCAAGAGACATGTCCACCCAGAACCCCAGAATCTAAACTTATTTGGAATAAGGGCCTTTGCAGACGCAGTTAAGGTAAGGATCTTGAGATGAGATCATCCTGGGTTAGGGTAGTTCAGTGACAGGCATCCTTACAGAAGACTGAAAAGGAGACACACAGAGACACAGAGGGGAGGTGGCCCCATGAAGATGGAGGCAGAGATTGCGGCAATGCAGCCGCAAGCCAAGGAGCACCTTCAAGGACGGCCGCCAGCCCCAGAGGTGGGAAGGAGGCAAGGAGCGGATCCTCCCTCAGAGACTCTGGAGGAAGCCAGCCCTGCGGCCGCCTTGACCTTAAACTTCCAGCCTCCAGGCTGTGAGACAACCCTGCCTGCTGTTTCAGGCACAGGCTGTGCACTTGGTGACGGCAGCCCCAGGAGACGAGCACAGCGCCCTGCTCTCTCGCTGACTCCCCTGGGTCACTCCAGGGAGGTCTTAGATCTGGTGCTCTGGTCCCTTCACCTGCCCCTCTGCGTCCCCAGTCCTGGAGACGGTAAGTGGGGCCCCTTCAGGTCCCTCTTGGCTGCCACACTTGGGATCCCTTGTTTCTTCTGGATACAGCATGAAGACTGGGACCCTGGGGTCAGCCTCCTAGGGGTGAGCTGGGGCATCTGGGGTGTTGGAGGAGATAGGTGGCACCATGGCATGTGGGGAGCTCTGCACTTCACAGAGGAAGGGACAGTTGGATTGAGCCCTTCTGACAGGCAGGAGAGTGAGCAGGTGCATTCAGAAAGTGAGGTCCTCGTGACTCATTCATTCACTCATTCATTCATTCCACAGTCAACAAACAGTGGCTGGGCCAGATGTGATGTGAGTCCTTCTGCTATTCTCGAAGCTGAAGGTGCTGGGGGAGCAGGAAGAGAGAGGTGGGGCCCAGCCCATGGGGTTTGCATTCGCTGAGTGGCCAGGTCAGAACGTACAAAGTGCGAGACCATTTCAGTGTGTTCAGTGCTGTGCTGACAATAAAACAGGGCCACCTGGCAGACAGTGCTGGGGGGTCTCCTTCAGAGCGGGTGGTGGGCACGGCTTCCCGGGAGGGGCATTTGGGCTGAGTCCCGTGTGAGGAGGAGGAGCGAGCCTTCAGAGATTGGGTAGAAGGACTCCGAGAAGCAGACACAGCAAGTGCAAAGGCCCCGGGGTGGGAACAGGCTGGTTGTGTTTGCTCAGGGGACAGAGTGAAGGCTCATGGTGGGACATGGGCCTGGCCTGGTGACAACTGGGAGCTGATATACAGTCCTAGCTTGTGGGGCTCACCAAGCAGTGGGATGACGAGGCAGACGGGGCACATGGCATGTGTTGGGAGCCAAGGGACACCACCTGGGCCAGGCAGTGAGGGCTTCACAGGGTAGGGACACCAGGGCTGGCAGACACCAAGACTGAGGGGGAGCAGCTGGCAGAGGCAGGGGTCTGGACAGAGGGGACGGCCCGGCGGGCCCCTGCGTGAAGGGAGTGCAAACAGCCCCGTGGCTGTGGGACCAGGCCTGTCCAGGGGGCAGCGCACTCCCCGCTTCTCTCTCCCCACCCCTGTCTCTCTTCCTGTCTCTCTCTCTCTGTGTCTCTCTCTCTTCTCTCTCTGTATCACTGTCTCCATCTCTGTCTCTGTCTCTGTCTCTGTCCTCTCTCTCTCCCTCCCTCTCAACTGTCGCATGTGGCTGCTGCTTCTCGCAGACCAGAAGACCGACCCTGATGGCATGAAAGTGCTGTCACTTCCCTCCAGGGCTCGAGGCCTCTGAGGTTGCCCCACCGAGAGCACGCGGTGCCCAGCACCCAGTGTTCACGGGTGTGCGTGTGTACAGTGCGCGTGTCTGCTGCTGTGTTTGAACATTCCACAGCCCATGTATCCTGTTCAGTTCAAGCTCTAATTACCAGATATTGTTAATTATGCAGAACTGTCAGCAATTCGTTTTTATGGATGTGGACAAACCCAGACCCATGGGCCACACCAGGCCCCGTTCTGTATCTGCAGTGAAACCTTCCCTCTCTTCCACCAGAATCCATTCTGGAATATCTACAAGCACTTGCCTCCCCTGTGGCAAAGCCTCCCAGTGCAGGTGGGGGGAGGGGAGCCCACCCCCAGAGAGCTGGCGGCTCCTCGGCTGAGCAGGACAGTGTCACCCTGGGCCACCACAGCAGCGCACAGTGCGCGGGCTCCTCCCGCCCCTCGGGGCTCCTGCTCAGCTGTTCCCTCTTACCTTAGAGGCTACCGGGTGGAGTCCTCGACCCCCTTCAGTCCCGGCTCAATGCCGCCTTCTTGTGACCAGCGGATGTTCAATAGCACCCCCGCCCCCCACTGCCCCGGCTGCCTGCGTGTCCCTCGCCTGCCCGAAGCCACACCTCACGCTCTCACTTGCTCCTTGTACGGACGGCTCCTTCCCCCTAGGAGAACGCGGGTGTCACGACAGCTTTCGTCTGTGACGTCCCTGCGCACCACAGTTGGTCAGTAAATATGCACAGAATTAATGTGTGCGGGTGGAAGGACTGTGCAGGACGGTGACCCCAGCCTGGCTGAGTTGCGGCTTCAGGCGGAAGCCAAATCCCAGAGCCTGGAGCGAGGGAAACGGCCCGGGCCCAGGATCATCCCAGTCCCACTTCTGTATGGAGTCTTCCACTTCCATGATGTCACAGAGCAGATGGGCGAGAACAAGTGAGCAGTGAGGTTTTCTTGCTGCTAGAGAGAGACATGCATCAATGCAGGAGGCCACAGGTTACAGCACTGGGCATCTGGAAGGCTAGACCCACCTGTCAGGAGCATGAAGTTGTCGTGGCTCGGCAGCGTCTGGTCTAAGCCTCGCTGTGGCTGGGACACAGGCAGGCGAGGATGAGGCACAGGGAAGCATGGGGTGCCGACCTGGGGTGGCGTGTGAGGGCACAGGGCAGAGATGTGCTGGGTGTTCCCCGGTGCCCCCTGAGGGGTCTCCCCCAGAGCCACCCCCACCTGGTTTTCATCCAGCAACCAACATCCTGCACGTGGGGCTCTGCCACAGAAAATCCTCTAGGTGGAAAAGCTTTGAGAAGGGGTCCCAGCCCAGGCCCCCCAGCACCCAGTGGAGTCAGGAGGCCACCCATGGGAGGACCCCACCCCAGGAGGGGAGCTAGGTGGAGGTGCTGGGGGATGGGACCACCAGAAGTATCCCCTCCCTGAAAAGAAGGACTGACAGGAAACCAAGGGATGTCAGGAGCCAGGCTGGCGGGCTCCACGGGGCCACACTGCCCTCCAACCTAAGCANGGGTGGAGTCCTCGACCCCCTTCAGTCCCGGCTCAATGCCGCCTTCTTGTGACTAGGGATGTTCAATAGCACCCCCGCCCCCCACTGCCCCGGCTGCCTGTGTGTCCCTCGCCTGCCTGAAGCCACACCTCACGCTCTCACTTGCTCCTTGTACGGACGGCTCCTTCCCCCTAGGAGAACGCGGGTGTCACGACAGCTTTCGTCTGTGACGCCCCTGCGCACCACAGTTGGTCAGTAAACATGCACGGAATTAATGTGTGCGGGTGGAAGGACTGTGCAGGACGGTGACCCCAGCCTGGCTGAGTTGCGGCTTCAGGCGGAAGCCAAATCCCAGAGCCTGGAGCGAGGGAAACGGCCTGGGCCCAGGATCATCCCAGTCCCACCTCTGTATGGAGTCTTCCACTTCCATGATGTCACAGAGCAGATGGGCGAGAACAAGTGAGCCCTGAGGTTTTGTTCCTGCTAGAGAGAGACATGCATCAATGCAGGAGGCCACAGGTTACAGCACTGGGCATCTGGAAGGCTGGACCCACCTGTCAGGAGCATGAAGTTGTCGTGGCTCGGCAGTGTCTGGTCTAAGCCTCGTCGTGGCTGGGACACAGGCAGGCGAGGATGAGGCACAGGGAAGCATGGGGTGGCGTGTGAGGGCACAGGGCAGAGATGTGCCAGGTGTCCCCGGCACCCCCTGAGGGGTCTCCCCCAGAGCCACCCCCACCTGGTTTGCATCCAGCAACCAACATCCTGCACGTGGGGCTCTGCCACAGAAAATCCTCTAGGTGGAAAAGGGTTGAGGAGGGGTCCCAGCCCAGGCCCCCCAGCACCCAGTGGAGTCAGGAGGCCACCGATGGGAGGACCCCACCCCAGGAGGGGAGCTAGGTGGAGGTGCTGGGGGATGAGACCACCAGAAGTATCCCCTCCCTGAAAAGAAGGACTGACAGGAAACCAAGGGATGTCAGGACCCAGGCTGGCGGGCTCCACGGGGCCACACTGCCCTCCAACCTAAGCAGGGGGCGCGTTCTCCCCTGAGCCACCTGACTTGGGGAAGGACGTGGGAATGTGCCCAGGGCTTCCTGGAGATCCCCACCCCATGCCGCCGCCCCAGGCAGTGCTGCCGTCTGCTGGCCTCTGTGCCCTTCATCTCCAACCTCAGCACGCACCCGGGTGTCTGTCATGCAGTAAGTGCTCAATAAGTGTGTGAAAAAGAGAGGAAGGAGCACAGTACCAGCAGGCGACACCCCGCGAGCATCAGCTTGAAGCATCATTTTCCAGCTCCTCCCTGATTCGATGGAAATGCTTTTATTGCCATTTTTGTCAAAACGTCATCATAATGCTATGGTGACGGTCATTACCACGTGCTCTGCAGCAGGGGCTGTGGACCGCCCCGTCCGTGTCCTCACATCCCGTCTTTGCATCACCTGGTCAAGGAGGACTCCGCCCTCCCTCGTCGTGGATGAGGAAGCCGAGGCCCAGAGAGGTGAGCTCGCCCCGCCTCCGCGATCCTGAGTGAGAGTCCACTGTGCAGGGTGGGTCCCGGGGGGCTGGGCCCTCAGTCTTCCTCCCCTCCCTCCAAGGGGCTCCGTCTGCCCACCGACCTCCCCTGATCCTCCCAGCACGTGACAAGGCTCTTGTGCCTGCCAGTCACTCCACACCCTGGGGAGGCGGGTTTGTCAAGGTCACCTAGCACATGTGGCTCGATTAGGAGATGCGCAGTCAGCCTGCAGAAGTTCAGCATAACACCTGAGGCTGGGCATCAGCAGGGAAGCGAAATCTCATGGCTGTGTGTATGCCCGCTGCCCAGGACCCCTGCCCAGCACCCTCGACCCTCTGGTCATGCTCTCTCTCTTTCCACACCATGAGTCCCCTCGAACATATGAGTGATTTGCTCATGTGCTTGGTGTCCCGTGAACTGCTGGTCTTCCCATGGGATGTCAGCTGCCAGGGGCCAGGACTTCTGCCTGCTTTGGTCCGAGTGCCTAGAAGACCATTGTGTGGTACAGAAAGTCCTCCTGTCACCTCCACAGGGAGACGTTTCTCCAGTTTCTCCAGAGGAGGGTCTGGAGTGAATCTCTGAGGCTCCCACAGGGACTGTTGTAAGTAGGCAGCTGCCAAAGCCTCTCTCCTGCTCTAGAACATTCCATGGCTCCACTGGATCCATAGAATAAGACCAGAACGTTCTTCCCAGTGCTCAAGGCCCTCCCCAGGGCTTCATGCCCCAACCCCACAACGGGCCCCACCTCTCCATCTTCCCCCACCCCAGCTGGGGCTCCTCAGACTGTCCCCACCCAGCTGGCTGTACCCTCCAAGCTGCGGCACAGATGCCCTGGCAAACATTCCTCCAGCGTCTCCTGCATCACCAGCACCTCCAGCATCACCATTCCCCCAGCATCTCCTGTCCTGTGTCTCTTTCTGAGGCTCAGCTTGAGCCTTGTCTTCCGGAGGACACTTTCCAGGACTTTGACTGTCCATGGGACCAGCCCTCCCAGCTGCTCCCACCTCTCCTGAGGACACCACGTGGGACGCCTCAGGCTCCGGGATGGCTCAGGTGTCATCCAACTCCAGAGCCCCTAAAAGCTGACATTTCCCATGGCCCGTATGGGCCGGGAGCTCCATGTTCATCAACCCTTTGAGTCCTTGCCACGAATCTCAGACCAGCCCTATGAGGTGGACACCTCTGACTCCCATTTTACAGATGTGAGAACCAAGGCCAAGCGACATTAAGTGTTTTCCTGAAGGTGCCCAGCTGGCAAGTGCAGGAGGTGCATCCCTCCCCCCCGGGCCAGGTGGCACCCATACCCCATACTAATCCCGTCTGCCCGCTGAGCCCCTTTTCGGTAGCGGCTCTGTCCCTGGCACATGGGGTTCAGCAGTGAAGAAAACAGGGAAAAATCCCTGTCCTCATGCAGCGGACATCTAAGTGGGCATGTCCTATCTCTAGAGTGACCATGCGATTCATTGGCCAAACTGGGGCACTTTGGAGAGTGGACATGTTGCTACCGATGCTTGTGCAGATGACAGAGGTCAGCTGGGACTGCTGCACCCCTTATCTCCTGGCCAGGCCGAGAACTCCCCGAGGTCAGGCTGGTGCCGGCCTACCCCACCCCTCTCCCAGCTCTGCAGCTGGCTCCCGGCTGTCCCCACGTGTCCATGGCTGCTCGAGGATGACATGACTCCACCAGAAGGAGCTCTGCAGGGGCTGATGACACTTTCAAACCCCAATTGCTGCGCTGATCATCCGGCTGCCCCAGCTGCTATGTGGAGGGTGAATTGCCTCTCCAGCATTGAGTGACTTATGTGACATGTCAACATGCCACCTAGGAGAATAGAGAAACACCAGCAACGCCAATTTAATTACTCTTCTCAGATGAGGTAATGATCGTTAATGTGCACTGGATCTCATTAATTAACTCTCTGACTTTAATTAACTTCTTGCCTATTTCACCTGACATAATATATTATCACAAATGTCAACTTTGTAGAATGTTTCCCTCTTGCAACAAAATAAGACACGTCACCTGAATGTTGCATTTCCGACACCAGATAGGACAGAAGTCCTGGGCAGGAGGTGGACGGGCTACCCATGGGACACAAAAATGCCTAGACAGATTATGGAGTTTTCTAAACATCAACAAAGAATTCATAATCATAATCAAATTTGTTCCTAATCACACTACCAGACAGAAGTCCTGGGCAGGAGGTGGACGGGCTACCCATGGGACACAAAAATGCCTAGACAGAGTATGGAGTTTTCTAAACATCAACAAAGAATTCATAATCATAATCAAATTTGTTCCTAATCACACTACCATGACTTTTTTAGATCCTTCAAACACTGCTAATGATAAACATAACAACAGAACACCTGAAAATTTCAGTGTGATTTCTCGAAAAAAGAAAAGAAAAAGACACATAATTTCCACCTCAATGGCTTGTTAGAGCAAGCTGGCATGGAGATGGAGGTGGGCGCCCCCACCCAGGAGGGCACCGTCCCTTCCCGCTGAATTGGACACCAGTGCCCAGTTGTGGGTGGAGCCTGGAGTGTTCTCAGCCCCCTGTGCCCATCCTGGAGTTCCTGCCCCGGTTCACTGCGCTGCCCCTCCTCATGGCCTGCACGCCTGGCGTCACATCCTTGCTGCCCTTGTCACCACCAGGACATTGATGGCCTCACTAGTCCACTTGTGTCTGTCCCTCAGTTACTGGGAGTCAACAGAAGGTTGAATTCCCTGAGAGAAGGATAGGGTGTCCACCTCTGCGCCCCTCACACACCAAAAGGGAGGCCCAGGGCACCACCGTGTGAACTCCACCCAAGACCCTGGGCCAGGGTTGGCCTTGAACGTCAGACATGGACAGTAACGGAATCCCGCAGCCGGGTGGACTGACAGGCCCTGGAGTGAGCAGCTGAGGGTCCCTGTCCCCCGCAGCTGGGGCACTGGTAATCAGTTCAGCTGAGCAGAAGCATTTGAGTTAATTTCATAGCTCAGTGGGCATTCATAGGGGACACGACGCTGTCAGGCTGGCCTTTGTTTAGCTGAGCACCAGCACTGTCACCCGTAAATCATCACTGCGGGGGACTTCTGATTGTCCCCATGAAAATGTGTTGCCTGACTCCTTCTCTCTACACACCCTGCACAACCATTGCACATGCAGAAGCATATGCAAACCACACACACACACAAGCACCCCCCACAAACATGCACCTATACACACGCATATACCACACACATGCACACACACCCACATGCACACACAAAAGCACCTGCATATACAGACACACACATGCAGACACACCACATATGCACACAGTACATATATGCACACACCACACACACATGTGCACATATGCAGACACATGCACATGCCACACATGCACAGACATGTGTGCACACAGATGCACAAACATGTACATGCACATGCACACCTGCATGCACACAAGCACATACATGTTCAAACACACATGCAGACCACATATGCACATGCATGCAGACATACATGCAGACACATGCACATACACACACCACAGACACGTATGTGCACAGGCTTCTGCATGCACACACATGGCTGTGCCATCAAGGTTTGCAGGTGGGGAAAGGCGGGCCTGAGGAGGAGCCTGCAGGAGGCAGAGGGCACTGGGAGCCAGAACGACTGACCCATGTTCTCATTTGGGCAAAAATCCCTTTTCTGGACCTGGTGTCCTCATTTGTTCTGTGCCTATTTTTCTAAAATTGTCTCTGAAGGGCCTCCTGTGTGCAGAGGTGGTGTGAGGCCAGCTGAGACCCTGTCCACAGGGGTGTGGGGGCATGCGGCCAGCAGCTGGGGGCATGTTCTTCTTGCTCTGCCTCTGCCCCCCCCCCCAAGCACCTGGCACAGCAGGGTGCACCGTGAAATGCTCTTGGCCCTGGGGTAGGGCCACTGGGCTGGACTGGGGAGTGGCCTGGCCAGAGCCAGAGAGATCAGAAAGAGGGGGACCTCACACTTCATTGGTGGAGTCACGGAGGGGGCTGGCAGCAACACAAGTCTCAGTGAGTGTGGGTTCTTGCGAGGGTTGCCAGAGAGACCCCTGGGCAGCTGGGGAGCAAGTTTCAAACCTTAGCCCCTACCCGCCCAGAGACATCATGGTTCAACGGAAGACACGTGCTTCTTGCAGCTAAGCAGACGTGGATCTGAATCTCAGCTATCATCACCAAGGGAGGATTGGCGTCTGGTCCACTGCTCTTCACCCCCTCTTGGGATTTGAACTGCGCATCAGGCTCTGCAATTCCTCAGACTTGATGCTGGGCTTGGCCGCGAGAATGGCTTTGGCCCATGGGATATTAAATGTGAGGCCAGCGCTCAGTCTGCTTCATTGCTCGACTCACAGTGTATTAGTCTGTTTCTGCTGCTTGTAACAAAATACAAGGAACTGGGTAATTTGTAAGCAAATGAAATTGATTGCTCACAGTTTCAGAGGCTGGGAAGTCCAAAGTCCAAGGAAAACAGCTGGTGAGGGTCTTCTTTGGGGGTGTCTGTACAGCAATGCAGGGGTCTCACATGGCACAAAATGGTGGAGCAGAGAGAGAGAGAGAGACTCTCATGTGCTCCCCTTTTAAAGCCCTCAGACCCACGCCCCTGACCACCATTATTAATCCATTCACTACTTCGTGGTCATTACAATCTAATCACCTCTTCAAGGTCCTACCTTTCAATTACCATAATAGGATTTCCCACCCTCTTAACACTGTCACAGTGGGGGTCAAGTTTTGGGGGGACACGCAGTCCAAGACACCCAATGTTCATACCCCTGAATAAATAGTTAGATCTTTCTGAGCTTGGGCTTCCTCATTCAAAAGGGGAAGGAAACGGTACGAGCCTTGTGGTATTGCTGGGAAGTTAAGGGCGAGTCCAGAAGAGCCTCACGCATGCGACCCCGGGCCCCTGGCACTCCCAGGTGAGCCCTCACTTCTCAGCCACCACGGGACAACTAACTCCCTACCCCCACCTCCCAGCTTCCATTCCACATTCTCCCTGCAATGTCACTGTGAGGCAGTTACTGTTGCAGATGAGGAAACTGAGGCACAGGGGTAGTGAGAGCCACCCAGGGCCACCCGGCTAGTTGGTGGCAGCAGTGGGCCTCAGGCTTTGGTGTCCCAAGGCCCTCACTCTGTCCCCATCCCGCCTTTCTTCCTGCTTTGCCATTCTGCTTTTCTCTTTGGCTGTAATAAATGAAGCCACGGGTGGGGCCAGACAGGTGAATCTGGCACTGGGGAGACGTGTTCCCGGGTGAAATCCCCGAAGGGCTCACAGCTAGATTGAGTCCTCATCCCGGGGCCTCCTGCCTGGCCATGGAAGCCACTGGCAGGCACTGTCTCCAGCATGGGCGGGGCCTGGCCATTGGCGTGGTGCCCGTGGTGGGAGGACTTGCAGGGACCTGAGCTGTGCAGCCACCTCTACCGCTCTTCCCGTCCCCCCTCTCAGCCAGCTCTCCACCCCGGCAGGTCAATTCAATCCAGCCAGGGGTGACTAAATCAGGTTCTGATAAGCTGACGGATGAGCTGAAGGGACTGGACGTTCTGGACAGCGTCCAGCGTGGAGCAGGGCCTCGCATGGAAAGTGCTGCTTGATGAGTGTTTGTCCCCACCTCTGGGTGACAGTGGGTTCCATGGACTTGTTCAGTCATGTAAGGGCCCTGTAGCATCCACCCATGCTGGGCAGACATGGCCCCTGCCCTCTCAGAACTCCTTGTCTGCTGTGGAAACAAAATGATCAACCTCAGCCGGTGGTCGCGAGTAGTGGTTAGCGCCAAGGGCACAGAGTGGACAGCGGGTCAGCTTGACACGCCCTAGGTGTTGAGTGTCCCTGTGAGCCACACCACCAGCTGGCCACAGGTGGGGTTGGCAGGTGATGAATACCCATGTGCTTCCCGAGCTCTGGGATTTGGGTGGAGCTGGCACACTGGGCTGTGGTGTCATAAGGGCAACACAGTGAGGGGCGGAGGAACCTCCCCTGGCCGGAGTCTCAGGCTCTGCAGGAGAGGGTGTTCCCAGCACAGTGCCCGCTTAGGCACAGGTGACAGGAGGAAGGCGTTGGCAGTACAGCCTGAATGGCACGGTGTGCCTGCTGGGCCGCACAGCCCTGGACAGGCTGAGGTCAGGATGATGGGCCTCCTGCCAATCCTTTCCCATCTGGGATTTCAGCTACCCCACCTGTAACATGAGGAGTATGTGTATGATCACCCCCGTGGCCTCGTTTGTACCCAGAAATCTGGGCCCTGTAACGGTGAGCCAGGCAGTGGACACCAGGACATGACCTGTCCTGCTAGAGGCCGGCCCCTGAGGAGGGGTCCGACTGCAACCCATCCCCATCTGAGGTGCTGGGATTTGGCAGTGGGTCAGGTGCGTCAGGTTCCCACGCACATGACAACTTACTCGAGTCAAGGGCTGGGCACTCCAGGCCTGGGCAGGAAGCCACAGATGCTGAGTTCCCTAAGAAGGACCAGGGTCTGAAAGCCAGCTTTTCCTGGAGGACTGGTGACTTTGGCTGGGTGGCTGCAGTGTTCAGCCACGGTCCTTGATGAGCAGGGCTCGGGCTTCAGGAGGGAGAAGCCCTAGCAGGCAGAAGCTTCCAGTGAGAGGCAGAGGAGGGGTCACCTGCCCTGCTGTCAGCTGCCAGGTGGGGTGTGGGAAGGGTGGGGGCTGCATCGTGAGGCCCGTGTGTGCCTTTGTGCCAACACCAGGTGGGAGATGCACCTCGTCCTGAGAGCCCCAGGGGCAGGGACCCTCTACAGCAGGGTCGCAGGCCAAATTCCGACTCTGCTTCTTTTGGGAAATAATGTTTACTGGGACACAGCCAGGCCCACTGTCCATATCATCTATGGCTGCTTTTGGGCTGTGCTTTGGTCTGAATGTTCTCAGAGTTCACAAATTCCGACTCTGCTTCTTTTGGGAAATAATGTTTACTGGGACACAGCCAGGCCCACTGTCCGTATCATCTATGGCTGCTTTGGGGCTGTGCTTTGGTCTGAATGTTCTCAGAGTTCACATGCTAAAACTTAACCGTCAGTGGGGTAGTATGGAGAGGTGGGGCCTTTAGGAGGCTGTGCCTTCGTGGGTGGGATGAGTCCCTCACACGGGCTGGAGGGAACTAGGCGGCCCTCGTTGGCCCTTCTGTCCCTTCTGCCATGTGAGGGCACAGAGTTGTCCCCTCCAGAGGATGCAGCAACAAGGCACTATCTTGAAGCAGACAGTGGCCCTCACCAGACAGCAAACCCGTCAGTGCCTTGACCTTGGACTTCCCAGTCTCCAGAACTGTGAGAAATACATTTCTGTTCTTTATAAATTACTCAGTTTCAGGTAATTTGCCATAGCAGCATAAGTTGGTTAAGACATGATGCAACATTGGAGTTAAATGGTCGTGACAAAGATTGGCCTGAAAAACTGATTTACTTTACAGAAAAGGTGTGTCCGGTCCTCTTCCTGGGGACAAGGTCTGTGGGAGGAGAGCAGGCTTCTGGAGAGGGGCGATGGCAGAAGCGAAGACCAGGAAGGAGGGGCACCATCCATCTGGGGAGCTGGGGTGACTGTGTGCAGGATGTAGAGAGGGAAAGACAGAAAAGGGAACCAGGCCCCGTGAGGCCAAGACAAAAATGAGCTTCCTCGTAGGCACTGGGGAGCTACTGATGGTACGAAGGGGTGAGTGGCACTCACAGGCTCCGAGGGTTAGCAGGGGGCACACTGCCCACTGAGAGGACGTGGTCAGGGTCCCTGAAGGGACAGGTGCCCTCGTCAGTCCTGCGAGCATCCCTGGTGGCCTGAGAACTCTGCAGACTTGGAGGACAGATGGCCACAGAGGCAGTAAGAGCAGGGAAGTTGCTCTCAAATACTAAATCATTTGTGTTGAAATAAATATTTCAGACCAAGGGAGGAAGCAGGAATCTTTGAAACAAAGGAACATCTCCTGGCCCCTCCTCTGACTTGTCCCAGCTGCATGCAGGGCTGGGCGGGACCGATGTACCCTCCCACCCTATCTCAGGGGACGCCAGTGCATGAACAGGGGCAGCCCCTGCTCTCCTCTGGGTCTGAGCTGCCCATGCAGGAAGCAGCCCTGAGGCCCCCTTGTGCCCCCTGCAGCCGGGCCTGGGCTGGCTCCTCCCCCAGGACCCCCAGAGACAGGGAGAGGCCTGGTGGGAAGAGCCCTAGCTGGCCAGTGGCTTCTCTGAGCCCCGCTTCTCCATCTGCGCAGTGGGGACAATTGCTGCACTGACTTCATGGGGTTTGTGGCTAAACCAGCCCCCGCCTGGTGCAGAATGAGCAGTTAACCCAAGAGGGGGCTGCCATATGCTCAGAGGCCCCAGATCCCGTCAGGTAAGGCTCCACCTTGCAGGTGAAGTGAGGCCGATTCTGTCTCTACTGCTCACCCTGACCCGCCTCCCATCTGGCCCTGGGCAGGAAGGAGGGCGAGGAGGACCACACTGCCAGGGTGGCCTCAGACCATTCCTGGCCCACTGTGTGCCTGATGAGTCCCCTGGAGAGCCTGGGACAAGGTGGCCTCGTGCTCCTTCTCCAGAAGAGTAAACTGAGGCTCAGGAGGTGAACGTCCTGCCCAAGGCCACAGAGCCCATGGAGGACACGCAGGTCACCCTCATTACATGGCAACCCCTTGGGGAGGGGGAGGGGCCTTGGCTTTGAGGGTCCTTGAGGCCAGCTGGGCGTCCTAGCGAGCGTGTGGGGAGGGGAAGAGGACCGTGGTGTGGCCGACTCCCCACTGGCCATCTTCTCTTGGACCTCAAGGGATCATTTTAATTTCATTGGACCCAGCAGCTCCTGTGTGTCACCACATGGTAAATGCTGGAAGGAGCAAGGGAAAGGGAAACACAGCATTGCAACAGGAGCCGGGGCTGAAGGCAGAGGACCAGCGAAACTGCGAGAAGCCAAAAATGGCCTGGCAGCCGTGTGAGCCAGCCAGGCGGCCCCGCCAGAGCGGCCGTTCGACGGCGGGCACCCCAGGCTCCACTCACGGAGGGCGGCGTGCGGGCAGTGGAGCCGGGCCCCGAGCCCAGACCTGCATGACACGGCACCACCTGCCCCCACGAGGCCCCTTCGCTTCGGTCTCTGGGTTCCCTACCGGCCACAGCTGAGGGGCACAGGACAGGACTCAGTTTCCAGCGGTAAATCCAGGATTGCCTGTCCTCATCCTGGCAGACCTTGTCTCAGCAGCTGGCAGAAGATGGAAGGAGACCCCAGCCCCTCACCCGCCTGGTGGCAGACGGTGGCCTCCACCTTGACTGTCACAGAAGGAAACCAGCTTATCTTACCCAGGGCATCGGGGAAGCCCTTCCGGAGCAGGCGTGAGGTATGGGCAGGAGTTTGATTGGCGGAGGTGATGAGGAGGAAGGCCATCGTAGACAGAGAACAGAGTGGGCAGCGGCTCCGACGCAGAAGGGCAGACTGCGCGTGGGGACAGGAGCCGCTGCAGTGTGACTGTGGGCAGTGCAGTGAAGTTGATGGGACAGGAGACTTAGGCAGGAAGACCTGGGCCTGGCCACGGAGAGGAAGGCTTTAGATGTCAGACACGGATGTTTGGATTTCACGGTAGGTGATGGGAAAAGGGGGTGCTTAGAAAGCGGGGACCACGTCTTAATCTTTCTTTATCCCCAGTGCCTAATACAGTATCTGGGGCATACCAGGAACTCAATTAATATTCATGTAATAGGTGGATGAGTGGATGATAATGCTGATGGAAACTGAAGATATAAATGGGCAAATGGGCGATGGGTGGTAGCAGATGAGTGGGCAAATGGAGGAACAGATGATGGACAGATGGAGGGAGGGAAGGTAGACAGGTGTAGGCTTGGATACATGCTGGGGTGAAAGGGCAGAAGCGTAGGCAGGGGGTGATGACGGATGGATGGGTGGATGGGTGGATGGATGGATGGACGGATGGGTGGATGGGTGGATGGATGGGTGGATGGGTGGGTGGATGGGTGGATGGGTGGATG
>NW_007727437.1:344988-347718 GCF_000696425.1 Galeopterus variegatus
ATGGGTGGATGGGTGGATGGATGGATGGACGGTTGGGTGGATGGATGGATGGGCGGATGGGTGGATGGATGTGTGGATGGGTGGATGGGTGGATGGGTGGATGGATGGATGGATGGGTGGTTCGGTGGATGGGTGGATGGGTGGATGGGTGGATGGGTGGATGGGTAGATGGATAGAGGATGAATGAGAGAATGGGCAGAGGGATGGATGGATAGACTGGCTGATGAGGGATGGATGGATGGATGGGTGGATCGGTGGATGGGTGGATGGGTGGATGGGTGGATGGGTAGATGGATAGAGGATGAATGAGAGAATGGGCAGAGGGATGGATGGATAGACTGGCTGATGAGGGATGGATGGATGGATGAGTGGGTGGGTGGATGGGTGGATAGATGCAGGTGTGGACACATGGGTGTTCTGCCTCCTGCAGTTCCTGAGAGCCAGCATAAATAAAGAAAAGGGCTGGGTTCATTTGTGGTTGTCACTTAGAAGAGGTGACCACACCTTTTTCCATGGGGAAGCGAGTGGCCCTTTATTCTGACACTGAACTTCACCTTCCTGCTGTGTGCTTAGGAGTCTAAATCCCTTTAAGATGCTGTTCTAAAGTGCTGGTTCATTTGTTTTTGGCATCACTGATATGCTGTCAGGAGAGTCACTTAGGGCTTGCATGTGACAGCGAGAGCCTGGCTCCCACCAGGGAGCATGAGCGTGTGAGCGTGCGTGTCTCCCCTAACAGCCTGCACACCACTGCTTTCAGGACACTGAGCCTCACCCACACAAGGCACTGCAGGTAGATTTGAGTCTGGATGGTGTTGGAAGGAACATTCTGGAGCTGGTCGGAGGCAGGCTATGCCTGGCCCAGCCACACTTGTCCACCCTGGCCCTCCACATGAAGCCAGCCCCCTCTCCAGCGATTCCCATTTGGACACTATGGTCCATGGAGCAAATTCCCAGCCTTCGGCAGCTGTGTGAGTGGATCAGGCTCTTGTTCTCATTCTGCAGAAGGGAACAGCAGGATGGAGTGCTGAGAGGTTGATCTGCTCCAGGATGCCAGGTAGGAGAGGGTCAGAGTGCAGTCTGGGCCCAGGCTGAAGGCTGCTGGCAACCCAGCTCCTCCCTCTGAAATCTCTCTTCTCCTGCTGCCTCTGCAGGTCTGCTGGCATTTCCCAGCTGGCATCCATCGTTCCTGCTGCCACTGGCTTGGGGAGGAGGATTCCAGCTGGCCGTGAGCTGGCCAGGGCTGCATTAATGTTTGATCTTCGTGGGCCACACAGAGACTGTGGTGATGAAAGTTTGATGGAGTCGGGAGCAGCTGGTCGTGGCAGGGAACTTGTCCTGGGTTTGGGCAGTATGCATTCTGGCTTCATGTGTCACTGGCCAAGATCCTTGGGGACAGGAGGCCATGTTCGGTTGCTAGAAAAAGAGCAAACCCAGCATTTCCCTGAGTTGGTGGCGCGGACAGCTTGTGAGAGGGGTGGGAAGTGCCTGCCGGCATCTGGCTCCTGGGAGCATCCTGGGGCTGGTGTGTCCTGCTGCCCGAGCCAAACAAGCCCATCCATACCTCTGGTCTTTGCCTGGGATGTGTCCCTGTCTGCTGGTGCCCTGTCTAAGCCACCCAGGAGCCCTCATGCTAAAGGGACAAAGGCCTCGCTCAGAAGCATGGCTTTCTGGCCACTGCAATCTGGCTGCTGCAGCCTCTGTGTGCCCAGCCCCACTGTTTGCCTGTGGCTGGACGAAATCGCCGGCATGCAGCTCCCGAAGCGGGGACCGCCCAGGGTCTCTGCACACGCCATCTGCTCTGTGTGGTCCTCTCCTCACCTGCCTCCACCTTATACCTCACTCCTTTCACTGGGTAGCTCAGGGGAGGTGCAAATGGATTGTGCCCATGGGCAGATGGGTTAATCGTGACAGGCTGAGAGGCTGTGATGGGAAAGAGGCTACGTCCGGGCTCAGCGGGCAAGCCCCATTCATAGTACTCGCTGGCAAAAGGGCCCTCCTCACCTCCGCCTTCCCCAGCCACCCCCTCACCTTCCCAGGATTGCATGGGTCCCTCGGAGGGTGTCCCATCCTAGTCCAAAAGGCACTTCTGTTTCAGAAGGCACCTCCCCCCACAGGAAGGAGAGGCCACCAGGGCTCCCTGCATGGGCACGAGGTCATGGCAGGTGGGCTGGGGTGCTGGGCGCCTCCCCTCAGGATGGCCCTGGTGTGAGCTGGCCCTGCCTTCACTCACATCCCATCTCAGACCCCTTCTGTCTGGGTCTCTGGCCCAAGCCCCAACACATCTGGCCACCCCTGGAAATCTTCTAAGCATAGTGCTCTTGCTCAAGAGAGTGGCAGCCTGCCTGTCCTGGGCTGTTTGGCCCTCGGTGTTTTGCGTTGCCAGCAGTGTGACTTTTGCAAATTAAGATTTTTGTGCATTGGGCCAGCCCCGTGGCGCACTCGGGAGAGTGCGGTGCTTGGGAGAGCAGCGGCGCTCCCGCCGCAGGTTTGGATCCTATATTGGGATGGCCGGTGCACTCACTGGCTGAGCGCAGTGCGGGCAACACCAAGCCAAGGATTGCGATCCCCTTATCAGTCACAAAAAAGACAAAGGTGCACTCACTGGCTGAGCGCGGTGCAGGCAACACCAAGCCAAGGGTTGCGATCCCCTTATCAGTCACAAAAAAGACAAAAAAAAAAAAGATTTTTGTGCATTTGAGGGCTAGACTCGGAGGGTCCTCAGCTCTCTGC
>NW_007727437.1:348072-365849 GCF_000696425.1 Galeopterus variegatus
CGGTGCACTCACTGGCTGAGCGCGGTGCAGGCAACACCAAGCCAAGGGTTGCGATCCCCTTATCAGTCACAAAAAAGACAAAAAAAAAAAAGATTTTTGTGCATTTGAGGGCTAGACTCGGAGGGTCCTCAGCTCTCTGCACTTTGTTTCTCTTTCTCAGGCCGGCATCACCTGGCCTGATCAGCATGACCTGTCTGGTCTTCGTAGGTGTCTGGGTTTCCAACCCCACGTGTAACCCTTAGGAACACGGAGAGTCAGGAGCTGGGTGGGGCGGAGAAGGCTCCATGAGAGGGACCGCCTGTGCTGGGTCTCACAGAGACCGAGGTCAGCAGCAGAGGGGGCTCGTGGGTGGTGACTGGCTCCCTGCCATGGGTTGAGTCGCGTCCTCCACAAAGGTTTGTTGATGTCCCAATCCCCAGAATCTGTGGATGTGACCTTATTTGGAATAATGTCTTTGCAGATATAATCAAAGTAAGGTGGGGCTGTACTGAAGCAGGGTGGTCCCTAATCCAATGACTGGTGTCCTTGTGAGAGAGGGAAATTTGCACACACAGCGCTATGTGATGGCAGAGGCAGAGATCAGGGTGATGCATCTACGTGCCACGGGATTTTGAGGATCACCTGGAGTCCCTAGAGGGTGGGAGGGACGCCTGGGACAGGTTTTCCCTCAGAGCCTCCGGAAGGAGCTGCACCTGCCGACGCCTTGATCTTGAACTTCTGGCCTCTGGAGATTTTAGACATTTAATTTCTATTGTCAGCTGTCCAGTTTGAGGTGCTTTGCTGTGACAACCCTGGGAGACTAAGGCACCCCCATGGCCACATAACCCTCCAGATGTGCCAGAGTACGCGGCCATGTGCCATCCTGTCCACACCACATCCGGCACTGTGCCCAGCAGGACCCCTGCACTGCCCACGTCTGTGCGGCCAGCATGACCTCCTGTCTCTCGCGTGTGCTCACTGTGCCTGCTCTGTGCCTGCGCTGGGGGCTTTTTATAGCTCATGCAGTCCCCGTGGCAGCTTCTGAGAAAAGGGTGGTGCCTCCACTTCCTGCCACCAAGAGGTGCGGTTGGGCTCGATGTAAAGGGTAATGCAGAGGCCACCCAGGCCGCTGTCCTCGGCTCCCATCTGCCCTCTCTCCCAGGTCCTAGGCTGTGATGGGCACTGAAGGGTGCGCCAGGGCTCGCCCGTCTGCGTGGGGGCAGGGTGCCAGCTGCCGGCGGGGAGCAGGCTCCACAGAGACATGGCATTTCATTTGCTATGTTCAGTCACTGTCTTTGTTCATGGAGGAGACACGTGCCCACATCTGACAGCGCAATATCGTTTCGCCGGACGGCTCCCTCGGATGCCGAGATAAGCTGTCGGTCGGACGCTCCCCCAGTCCCGCTCTCTGGCTTTATTTCGCTGTAATAGCAGGAAGATGCAGTTGGTAACGACCCGTGACAGCTGCTATATTGATATTCTCAGTCTTGGGGAGAGAGAGAGGAAAAAAAATAAACACTTGATAAAAGTATGATTGAAGATTAATAGTTGTCTGGTGACGATTCACAATGAAACAGGCCATGAAGAGATTACTTGTCTGCGGAGCTGAATTGCTCCCAGCACTGGGCCGTGGAGATGTTCTTGTCCCCGAGCTGCAGAGCTGGGCACTGGGGGCACTGGGGTCCCCTGTGCAGGGCCATGGGACTGCCCAGGGTGAAGGGCAGCAGTTTTAGGTGCCGTCGGCCAGGGTGCTTATAAGATTCCCAGCTCGGGAAGGCAGATGGAGATTGCTGTGGAACTATTTATTTATTTATACTCCATCATGTTCCAGGAAGGATTTAAAAAGGCTTGGAAATTGCTTTGTATAAGAAGCCCCTGATAATCCTGAGGCTCTTCCCCAGGCGGACACAGCAGGCTCCAGCATCAGCGTGTTGGGGGGGTGCTGGGGGGTGCAGGCCAGCTGGTAGGACCGTCGGGAGCCTGGGTCTCAGCGGGTGTACGTGGCTGTCCCAATGCCAGGTGATAACCGGGGGAAAGCCAGACCTGAAAATCATTTATTCATTCATCCATTCACTTAGAATCTTGCATCTTATGTGAACTTTTGTTCATGAGGAGAAAGTGAGAAGACCAGTTACAAACTGGGAGAAGGAACTTACTGCAAACACAACCAGCAAAAGATGGATGTGCAGAGCCTCCCCGTGACCCATGGAACAAAGGGCAGACACGGGGGCTGGAGCTGCACAGAAGAGGGGCTGGGCGGGTAAAGACATGAGGAGATGCTCCGGTTACCAGAGTCCACATATGGAAGACCCTGCTTACATCCGTTTATAGGCAAAAGTGATAAATTGCAAATGAACGTGACCTTGAGTGGGGAGCAGGGGAGTGGAAGGCAGGCGTCGAGCGAGCTTGGTGCTGGCTGCTGTCAGAGTGATAGCCCTGCAGCCCAGCCACGACTCTGCGGTGTGCCGCTGGTGGGTTTACGAGTGCTTATTACACTTCATAAATAACAGACTAAGTAAGTAAATGTGGTAGCTCCCTGTGGCTGCCGTAACAAATTATCACAAAATGGGTGGCTTAAGACAACAGGAATTTATTCTCTCACTGGTCTGGAGGCCAGAATCTGAAATCAAGGTGTCTGCAGGGCCACGCTCCATCCGGAGGCTCTGGGGACGGTCATTTCCTGCCTCTTCCAGCTTTGGGGGCCCTGGGGCTCTTGGCTTGGGTGGCAGCACTCCATCATCTCTGCCTGTGCCTTCCTGGGGACTTCTTTCCTCTGCGTGTCTCTCCATGTTCTTCTCTCGTCTATGTCTGTAACGACACCTGCCATCGTATTTAGGACCCACCTGATCTCATCTCCAGATCCTTAATTACATCTGCAAAGACCCTTTTTGCAACTACGGCCACATTCACAGGTTTTGGGGATTAGGGCAGGGACACATCTCTTTTTTTGGGGAGCACCATTCAACCCACTACAGTAAGTGGCAAGTAGACAGAGGTGAGCCGGACACGGACGTGCTGAGAACGTGTATGTTCCAAGGGTTAGACTGCGTCTGGGGTTCTTTAAATAAGAACCAATGACATGTGGACAGTGCCTAAAACCGCCCCCGCTGGGTGGGGCTTGCAGGGGTGTGTGAGAGGACAATGTCCTTCTCCTAAGGGGCTTACAACCAAATCACCACGTTCAAGACCACCCACCAGCAAGAGACTGGAGCCAGGTTGCAGAACTCCAAATCTCGGGGGGTTTTGACTACAGCAGGTGCCTCTGCCATAAATAACACCCTGTCCCCACCTGGGGAAGCCCCTTCCTTCACTGGGATGTGTGTGGAGTGGCACCCCCGCCAGGGTGGCTGGAGCTCTGGCGGCACTTGCCACGCAGCCCTGTCTCGTGCGTCCCAGCTGCTCCACCCCCTTCTCACTGATATCTCTTTGTTCCACTTTATGTATCTTCATAAGCTGCCTTAAATCCTTTTTGAACAAGGCAGGGCATAAATAGATAAATAAATAAAAGCCCCCACGCTGCAGATTTTAGAGCCTCTCTCCCAGGGCCCTACTCTCTCGTTCCAGGAGAGATCCATTCATAACCCTCTGACAGCTCCCATCCAGGCCCCAGGCACTTCTGGGCTCGGAAAAAAAGCTGGTTCACGAGCCGGTTTCATTGTTCCGCTAACACCTACAGAGCATCCGCCCAGGTCCTCTCTCAGCTCTGCTGGAAGGGAGGCAGCCGTGAGCTCTGTCCCCATCCAGGGACCCTGGGGAGAGGCCCGCGAGGTCGTGGAGCCGGCCGGCCTCACCCGGGCTGCATGCTCGGCCTGAGCTGGAGTGCGCAGGGCTTGGAAGGCGGCGGCCGTTCACTTTTTGCTCACTTTGCTCACGATCCTCACGAGCAGATCGAAGGGACCAGGTGCACCCCAACCCGAGCATGGTGCTCACTGAGTGCCGGCTGTGCGCACCCTACAGACACCCTGTCACGGGAAATCACGTGTGTGCTGTTCCACCTGTGTGCTGTGTTTGAGCAATCACCTGCCTTCACCTTGAGATCCTAAAGAACAGGGCTCAGTGTCGCATGCTAGGGACCAACAGGACTCCAGTGCGGCGGAGAGACCAGTGAGCAATCGTGATTGATTGATTGATTGGGGAGCCAAGAAATTCACGCAGTTAAGTAAGAAAGTTCACTTCTTTGTCAAATGGACTAGGATCTCTGTGTATATGTGTGTTGTGTGCACGTGTGTGCCTGTATATGTGTGTGCTTGTGTGTTGTGTGTATGTGTGCATGCGTGTGTGTCTGTGTGTGGTGTGTGTGTGCATATGTACACGTGTGTGTACACATGGGTGCGTGTGTGGTGTAGGGGGGGTGTGGGTCTGGGGCACGCAGGGTGGAATCTTGCATGGGCATCTGGATTGGATCATCTCTGCCCTTACACGGATGCTCTCGTTGGTGCCCCAGACATAAATCACTAGCCAGCCCTGAGTGTGATTCTGTGTGGATGTGTGCACATACTGGGGGTGTGTGCTGGATACTGTCACGATTACCCCGTGGCTGCAGATAACTCTGGCTGCCCCTCTTTCTCAGTCCAGGCTTGGTGGTCGTACCTCAGAGGGGGAGGAGTCCTCACATAAACCGTGGTGCCCAGGGTCCGCTCCTGTGATGGATGGCACCTCTCTATGCAGATGCCCACCCCTCCATCTCCCCATCCTACATTTTCACAGTTTGATGTCAGGATTAGGATACTCCAGCTCTGGGTGGGTGATAGAGATAAGACATCAGGGCACAGGAGCCGCGGGAGCTCGGCCGCCGTATTTCACGTGCAACCACACAATTTATTTCAGGGCATGCACATATTTCAGCAGATCGGACTTCTATTTTGTGGGCTGGAGTCGCTGCTGCCAGCCATGTTGTGGCTGGACACATGCTGGGCGTGGCTGATGGTGTGGGGCTAAAGATTGGATTCTTGAACATACGAGGCTTTGCTGAGCACGTGCTCGAGGAAAGTGCTTTGGTGAAGTGACTGGCAGGCGATGTGTGGCTGGTGGTGGACATGGGAGTTTGATCAGTTGACCCGGAACTCCATGGTGCTGCAGGAGGTACGCCGGGTGTGGGGGCAGACATTGGCCTCTGGTCCTGACCTGATGCATCCCGGCTCTTTGTCTGGGATGAGGTCATCAATTTCTCTGTCCCTTGGTTTCCTCACCTGTGGAAACGGTGTCATGAGAATGATTCCAGTCTCATCTGCCTGATCGTGCTGCGGCAGGGTCTGGGCACTGAAGATTCGGTGGACATTTAGGTGGTTAGCATGGGGTTGTCTTCTCCAAAGATGTTGCTAATCGTTTTTCATGTAGAATGAGGGATAATCAATGACAGCTTTAAAACCCACATGCATTCATCGTATCACCACAGGAAATAAATTAAAAACAAAAGCGGGGAGCCGGGCTTCTGGGAGCCGGGTTCTGACACTTGCCATGCTGGTTCCCAAGTGGGCAGACCTTCAAATACCTGCGGCCCCCGATGTTCCTCATCTGTGGAGTGAGGTCCAGGCCCCTCGGCCTCACGAGGGTCGGGGTGCAGTATTCATCCCGTGGGGCAGCCTGCATTCTTCCACTCAAGCGGAAAGCCCTGGAATCTGGCCCAGGCCCCTCTTCGTCCTCACCTCTGACTGCTCCCGTACTTCCCTCCCCCAGGGGACCTGCGAGGTGGCCTCCACTGCCGTTTCGCTGCCGTGCCCCAGCCCCCTCACCAGGAGACCTGTGGGGCAGTTCCAAGGACAGTACACGTGCAGGAAGAAGGCCTGGCACAGCACTGAAATGTAAGAGAGAGGTGCTCCCGCAGACAGGGCTTTGGCTCATCTTGTCCCCAGCAGGGATGTGGCTGACAAGCCATGGAGAACTGCACAGAAGGCAGTGACCCCTGACAAGCTGGGGGTGCCTGGAGAAGGGCGTGGGCAGAGGGGAGGCTCTGACTGAGTCCAGGCTGGGTACAGACTTTGGGAGATTGCCTGGACTCCCTGAGCCTCAGTTTCTTTATCTCTAAAATGGGGGTACTGGGTTGAATTGTGTCCCCCCCAAATATGTCTAAGTCCTAGCCCCTGGTACCCGTGAATGTGCCCTTTTTTGGGAAGTAGAGTCTCTGCAGGTGTAATCAAGCCAAGATGTGGTTGCACTGCATGAGGGGCCCTAGCCAGTGACTGGCATCCTTGTAAGAGGGAATCGTAGACACAGACACACATGTGGGCGGCCACGTGAAGCTGAGGCAGAGACCGGGGCGGTGAATCCGCAAGCCCAGGAGCACAAGGGCTGCAGCCGCCACCACGACGCCAGGAGGGAGGGAGGGAGGCAAGGAGCCGGTTCTCACGCAGAGCCTCCAGAAGGAGCCAGCCCCGCCCACACCTTGATGTGGGACTTGTGGCCTCTAGAGCGGGAGAGACTCAAAGTTTCTGTTGTTTGAAGTCACGCAGTGTGTGGCTTTCTGTTACACAGCCCAGAAGGCTGATGAACGGGCTGTAAACCCAACCTCCCAGGATCTTGTGAGGCCTGGCTGAGGCGACGCAGGTGAGCACCCCAGGGCCCCGTGCATGTGCACACCCAGTGCAGGGCCCGTGGGTGTGACTAGAACGGGGGGATTCACAACTGCCAGTCCCGCTTTGTGGCGCGCTTGAGTGTCCTGGGTCTGCAAGGCCACAGACACTTTTGAGGAAGGGGCAGCTCTTAAGCCTCTTCCCAGTGGGGTGGTCTTCAGAAAAATGACAGAGGGGTCCTTTCCCTTCCTTAACTGGACACCAGACCTCGGCCTCACGCTCTCTCTTTACCGTGTCTCACTGGCACGTGTCCGTGATTACTCTGTCACTCAGAATCTTCCTCTGCATCACACAGAGCACTAGGCATGGGAGGACGAACACTGCCAGGGTGACCGCAGTCTATGGGGCCACAGACATGGAAGCAGGTGACCTTTCATGACGTGCCAGGGGCAGAAGATGAAACACACAGGGGGCGCGTGCAAGCCAGGGGAGGAGCAAGCGTGAACTTGAGCGGCCGGCGGAGCATGGGCGAGCAGCGGCTGGAGGGGGCGTGGGGCCGCAGCGGCCTCCCATGACGAGGGCGACGTGGGCTGAGGGTGGCACGAGCTTTGGGTTCAAGGGGGAGAGCCGAGAGAGGGAAGGTGGGGCAGGTGGCAGAGGCCTCCCTGGCCACGGTGGGGCTGCACAGCATNAGAGAGGGAAGGTGGGGCAGGTGGCAGAGGCCTCCCTGGCCACGGTGGGGCTGCACAGCATTCTGTTGGCCAGCAGTGCCCTGCCGGACGCCCGGCAGCAGTGACGGGCTCCACTTCTCACCCAGCGGTGTCTCCCATCTGACTGTATCCGAGGGCCACCAGTGGAGGGGGTTCAGGCTTTGACGCACTTTGAGCAGTGGTCACAGGGGCCTGGGATGTGGTCCTATTTGCAGTTTAGAGAGGAACATTCGGGCACTATAGAGGGTGAAGGGAGACAGGAATAGAGGCAGGTCCTCCATTATGAGGACGTCGGCACAGCCCTGGAAAGACAGGAGGCTGATCACGCCTGGACTTGGCACCTGGAGCCAGGACTCAGAACTAGTGTGTGGAACTCAGACTGTAAACTCTGTGTGGGTGCGGTTTTGTCTGTGTGTTCACTGATACGTGCCGGGTGCCCACCAAGGTACCTGGAATGTCGTGAGGCCCCGGCCAATATTTGCTGAATGAGTCTGTGCAGCGACTGCTGAGCTACTGGCCATGGAGGTGGTCAGCTGGGACGACGAGGTGGACAGAAAGTGATGGTCATGTCTTTGCCCACTGGCTGCCGCAGAGAGAGAGAGAGGGGCTCCATTTTCCACCCCGAATGGTACCAGGAGAGGGACAGGTGACAAGCGATGTGGGTGGGCTGCAGTTACCTCACTAACCAGGAGTCCCACGTGGAAGTCTCCTGCCTGCTCGTGCTGTGAGGAAGGGTAATGGGCCAGCGTGGAACAGGCCATGATCAAGGGGCTGATGGGGAGGCCTCAGGAGGGAGGTGCCTGCATT
Source organism: Galeopterus variegatus (assembly GCF_000696425.1). Taxonomy (NCBI): domain Eukaryota; kingdom Metazoa; phylum Chordata; class Mammalia; order Dermoptera; family Cynocephalidae; genus Galeopterus; species Galeopterus variegatus. The sequence goes on from NW_007727437.1 coordinate 356,078, forward strand.
AGGGATGCAGACAAGTGGGGGAGCATGGCGGCCAGCAGCTCCCTGCGGAGCCACAGGGCACTGCAGTGCACCGGTGTGCAAGTCAGGGGTGGGTGGCTCCCCATGAGGCCGACAGCAGAGGCTGTGTGATTGCCTATGGCCGGGCCTGAGAAACCACACATGGGCCTGACCAGGAGCTGGACTCTCCGACTGCTCAGTCAACAGCTGGGTGTTGCTTGACGGGTGCGAGTGAGCAGAGGTCAGTCAAGGAGGAAGTAGAGCAGACTCCCGGGTGGCCAAGGACTCGTGGCTCCTGCGCCAGTGTCTCTCACCCAGGCTGCAAGCAGCTTCCGAGCAACTTTGCTAGCCAGGCAGGCAGTGCCCAAGAGGCGGATGAAGCCCATGTCCTCGTGGAGAGAGCTTGAGGAGGAGGGGCCCAGGATCAGCTGGCACGAGGGGCCTGGGGGCATAGGGTGACCCAGCAGATGGCCATTTGCTCCAGGTGTCTGCATTTGCGCAGGAGGTTAGGGCTGAGAGAGAGGGACGTGGAGACGGTGTCTGTCTGCATGGATTGGGCGAGTCACCGGCAGTCTTATGGTGCAAAGACGACCTCTGTTGGGTGCCCCACTGTTTTAGATTCCTATGCCTCTTGTGACAAATGACCACACACTTAGTGACTGACAACAGCACAGGTTTATTCTCTCACAGTCACAGAGGTCAGAAGTCCTAAAATCAAGATGTCCACAGGGCTGCGTTCCTTCTGGAAGTGTCCGCCCTCCTGGGCTGTGGCCCCTTCTCTGCATCACTGCGACCTCTAGCTCCACTGTCACGTCCGCTCCTCGTCCCTCTGCCCTCCTGCCTGCCTCTTACAAGAGCCCTGTGGCCGCACTGGCTCTAATCTCCCCGTCTCTGGGCCACTCTTGGCTGCGGGGCCGTCAGCGTGCTGCAGCGTGTTCAGCAGCGCCCTCGCCTCTCCCCACGAGGCTCCAGTAGCACCTCCCGCCAGCTGTGACCATCCAAATTATTTCCAGACCTTGTCAAATGTCTCCCGTGGCCCAAACTGACCCCAGGTTGAGAACTGACTTGGACCAATGATTCCAATAACAGTGACACTGATGTTAGAACCAGTCCCAAGTTAGCACCAACTCAGGTTTAACAACCCAGATGTCAATTGTTCCCAAAACTGCTGGAGCCACTGCCTCCTGAGACAGAGGGGAGGGCCCGTCCACACCTCGCTGGGGGCCAGGGTGCTGACTGGGAATGGCCTCGGAACGTCTCCCAGCATCCAGAAAGTCCCAAGTGCATCGCCTCTTTTCTTCCCAAATCCCACTATGGGGCTTTCCATGTTGTTAAAGGATTTCTACTGTCTTTTTCCTTCACTGTCGAGCATTTGATTTTTAATTCTTTCACCACGCTAACATCTGTCATAATCTGCTTTTCCTGTCTGTTCTGGCCTTGGGGACAGACATGCGAGTGCAGCAGGAATTAGGAAAATGTGCAAACCGAGAGCGGCAGGTGCGTGAGGAGGAGCCGCGTGCACCCGCAGCCCCATTCTGATGCTTGGGCCAGGTCGCCTACGTCCCTGTCCCCAAGTGTGCTTGGCTGGGAGAAGCAGACCAAGGGGCGGCGTCTGGGGAAGGAGCTCGTGAACAAAGCGTCGCGGTCGTCGGTGGCCTAGGTCCAGGTACTGGACAATGACTCCTCATAACGAGAGGCCACACCCCTAAGAGTCCTGTGAAGCACGTGGTGCAGTGAAGAAAAGCACAGGCCCCTCTTTCCAGGAAGCAGAGCTGGGCGGGTGGAGCAGGTGCAAGTTCTTCCTCGAGGCAGACGCCAGTTCTCCAGTGCTGGGGTGACCTTACCGGAGCTGGGAGAACTGCCTTGGGGATTCTTTTTTCCATTCCCTAAGCAGAAGTTAACATTTGTGCATTCTGCTCAGGTTAAATTACCATATTAATTATTCAAAAGACTTAATGCTATCAAACCAGAATCCACGCACCGGATCCAAGGGAGAACCAGAAACAAAATCAATGGGTCCAAAGGCCTTGGCAGCTGATGAATAATTAACTTTCCTCCCCCTTGAAGTTTCACAGGGAAAGAACAAACAGTCTACATGACACGGAGAAGAGACCGATGACAGACGGATGCATAGACGGACAGGCAGATGAATAGACGGAGATCCATGGATGTACAGAAAGACAAACACATGCATTAAACCCTTAGAGGAGTCGATGGATGGATCATGGATAAATAGGTCAGCCGGTGAATAGACAGACATAGATACACGATACGTGGACGAACACAGATAAACAGCTAGACAGACAGACAAGTGACAGACAGACAGACAGGCAGGCAGGCAGAGAGGACCTGGGATCGAGTCCAGCTGGGCCTCTTTGTCCTGATACCCTCAGCTGGGGCCATTCAGTGTCAGAGCCACAGCACTAATCGGGTTTTAAAGTGACCATAATTTCACGCGTCTTTCAGCGTGACCCTGAGCGGATGCTGGCCCCACGCTGTCCCCATGGTAGGTTTTACGCCATCTATTTATATCCAAATCAATTCTAAGTTGGTTGCAGGACTCTGCCTAATCGAATCTGTTGACCTTCAAGCACACAGATGAGACACCTGACCCCGTCCTCGGGAGGAGGCCAGGCCTCCTGGGGGAGTCCAGACCCTTCTCCTTGTGGCCAAAGGGCTGAAAAGAAATCAGCCACTGCCCGGTTGGGTCAGCCTGGGGGTGGCTTGTTATGGGTTCTCTGTACGTTTCCAACTGCCTGTGATGAATTAACGGTGGTGCGAAGAGCGCCAGCCTGGCCAGGTGCAGAGAGTCCTGAGTGTCCCTGCCCAGTGTGTGACATCAAGCTTGTCACATAGCCCCTGGGCATCTGGGCATCCTTCTAGGAAGCGGGGGCCTAATACTCATGGTATCCCCTGGCACTGGGTGGGCACGGGGATGGGGTGTGGGCTGCTCTTGGAGGCTGAATGTAGGGGGTTAGCCCAGTCGGAAGGGTCTTGGCCTATCTGCTCAGAGGCTGGATGGGAAGCTGGCTTATAATAGTGGCCCTGGAGACTCTTGGGGGACACTGTCTCCCAGGGTCCAGAGGCCCCAGAAGCTCCCTCTGTGGCTCACCCAACCCTGGTGGCCTCCCCACCCTCTGGGGTCTCACTGTAGTCTGTTGCTTCCCCGGAGCCACTGCTCCTCTCTTGGAGGTGGGGGCTCTGCTAGGGGGCAAAGCTGTGCCCTGTGGGGCCTGGGCCAAGCCAGGCATCTCAGCTCAGAGCCAGAGCCGAGAACAGCCCTCGGCGCAGCGGCCCTGCCTGGCTCCCTGCCTGCCTCGCCCCTCCCGAGCACCTCCGAGGGCACACGCAGAGGGGCGTACGGTGCTAGGGAGGCCCCGCTGGGGCGCTCCACTGGCGACTCGGTGAGTTCACCAGGTGCCTTCTGCTCTGGATCTTTGGTCTCGCAGCTCTGTCCCCTCCTGAGGGAGCCTGCCTTTGGACTTCTGCCATTTCCTCTGTCTCCTTCTCCTGCCTCCTTCTTTTGTCAAGGCCTCTGAGCACATGCCCAGCAGCAGCCCAGTCACTGGAGAGGAGATGGTGATGGGCAGCCCCTGCCCAGGACCGCTCAGGGGCGCTGTGGGCGCAGGCACAGGGGCCACGCTGGGGTGGGGGGTGGTGGGGCAGATGGGTGCCCACGGCCGCAGCTCCAGGGGAAGGGCCGAGGCCCCTCCGCACTGCTGCATCCTCTGTTCCTGGCTCTCCCACTTTCCCCTCCTCTGCCCTGCTCATTCCTCCCTGAGGCCATCCTGGGCACGGCCTGGGCTCTGGGAGACGGACATCTGTGGCCTCTGGAATCCTGAGGAGCGTGGCTAGGGGCCAGCAGCCTTGGGTTCAAATCCTGCCTCTGCAAGGCCATCAGTGTGGCTTCCTGACCCACATTTCTCTCCCCAGATGTCCTCGTCTGGGAAATGGGGATGACTGGTGTGTTCACCTCAGACAGCTGTGGGGGCCCAAATGATGACAGCAGTGCCACCACCACTACCAGAACCACACTGGGCTGGGGTCCCGCCTGGGCCCCTCTGGACGTCCTTGTGTGTGGCTGGGTGTGGGTGGGGCTGCTGGCTGGGATTTGGACCTGGCATCCAGGCTGGAGGACCCTTTCTTTAGTGATGGGCTGTGCTCTTGAAAACAGCTCCGTGGTGAGACCTGGTTCTTGGGGGTGACAGAACACCTCAGGATGTTTTCTGATGGGCACCGCAGGGTGGGTGTCAGGGCAGAAGGCCTGGACAGGGAGCATCCGTGGAGGGGACACCAGAGTCTGAAGGGTGGGGAGCCAGAGCCCCGCTCTGTGGGGAGCTGTGCGTCAGCAGCTACATTTTCCCAGCTGTGATTACAAGAAGCAGCCTTCAGCCATCACTGAAGCCTGCGGCGTTCACCTGTCCTCTGTGGAATGTTCTGTATCATTTCCACTTTAATTAGAAACAACTGATGACACTCTCCACTCGTCCCTTCTCCTCACCCCCAGCTCAGTGCTTTAGATAATGCATTTCCTTTATGGGCATCCTTGGGGCTTGCCAAGTAGGACCGTCCCATCTCGCCCTTGCCCAGTTCCCATGGCTGCTGAACAGCAAGGACACTGGAGGGCAGCAGGGGCGCTGGCCGCTCACAGTGCCCCGGGGAGTCCACACTGTGTGGTCCTTGGAAGACGGACCGTAGTTCCCCAACCGCTCGTGCCCCGTCATGTTCCAGAGTAACGCCCCTCGGGGTACTCACGAACAAAGCGCATGCTTGTTCTGAGGAATGCTTACCCTGAATCCCCCGACTCGGGGACCTGGCTCGTACGATGCAGAAGGAAACCCACTGACCCCATTTTTTCTCTTTTTTCCCAGCACCAGCTACAAATAGGCAGTAACAGACACCCCATGTGGAAGAGACTGCTACCCACCCACCCACAGAAACCCGTTTCCTCTCCTGGGCACACAACTAGAGCACATTTCCCAGCCTTGGCTGTCGGTGTGGCCCGGTTCCATGCTCTAGGCAGCGCAGGGTGGGGGAAGCATACACGCTGCTTTGGGGTCCAGGCTTTCAGGGGACAGACGTGCCACGTGCTTCCCCTTCCATCAGCTGCTGTGGACCTTGCTGAGGCCCCAGGGAGAGCAGAGCCATGAGGTGGAAGTCCTCACCAGAGCCACCAGCCAGCCTCGCCTCCAAGTGTCCTGCGAGACCAGTTCCTGCTACAGAAGCTGAGCCAGCAGTGTGTGGGGGTCTGTCTGCGATCTGGGCTGCTGCACCCTAACTCAGGTGCCCCCACACAGAAGGGGAGCCGCAACACCCCTCACCCCAGAAGCCCACTTCTCTCATCGCACAAGACGGGGGCTGGTCCGGGTGCAGGGGCGGCACCAGGTGCTGGGCGCTGGGCCCCTCGCGTGAGTCCGCTCATTTCATTCTCACCGCAGCCTGGAGAGGTAGAAGCTACTGTGTCCATTTTGCAGGTGAGGAAACCAAGGCACAGGCCAGCTCGTGTAACTAGTCCAAGGTGGCAGGGCCAGAGCCCAGGCAGCCTGGCCCACGTTCTTGACCGTGCTACGGAGGCCAGCCCGGGGCTGTGGGGCCTGCAGGGGCGGCTGGGGCCTTCCCCCTCCTGAGGACGGGCCCTCCGCCTGCTCCCTGCTGGAGGCTCCCATGTGCCCCTCATTCAACACGTATTGGTGGAGCCCCTGCACACCCCAGACCCTGGAGAGGTGCTGGGACAACCGCGCTGAGAGCAAGGTGGCCCCACTGCCTTGGAGACTGGCGTCGGGGTGGGGAACAGGCGGTAAAGAGTTGCCCCACGAGTAGAATGTCTGTGGTGGCCTGTGCTCTGAAGGACACACACGGTGCAGCTGAGCGGTGGTCCTGAGGTCCGAGGATGGAGAGGCGCAGCACGCAAGTGCAGGGCGGAGGGAGGACGTGGCAGGGACAGGCCACAGGGTGTGCCCCTCATTCAACACGTATTGGTGGAGCCCCTGCACACCCCAGACCCTGGAGAGGTGCTGGGGCAACCGCGCTGAGAGCAAGGTGGCCCCACTGCCTTGGAGACTGGCGTTGGGGTGGGGAACAGGCGGTCAAGAGTTGCCCCACGAGTAGAATGTCTGTGGTGGCCTGTGCTCTGAAGGACACATACGGTGCAGCTGAGCGGTGGTCCTGAGGTCCGAGGGTGGAGAGGCGCAGCACGCAAGTGCAGGGCGGAGGGAGGACGTGGCAGGGACAGGCCACAGGGCTGCTGTCCCCCTTCCCGGCCCTCCAGCCTGAACATGTGGGTCCTGAGTGCTGAGTGCTGACCCCTCAGACGAGGGCCGAGGTCGTGGAGTGCGGGGGAAGGTGGAGGAGATGCTGTACAGGCGCCCAGTCCTGCCTGGGACATGGGCAGGGGACAGCTCCCGAGTGGCCCAGACAGGCCAACCTTCTCCACAGAGAAGCCGCCACGAGCCCACCGCGAAGTGCAGGAGCGTTGGGCAGGAGGTCTGGGGTTGACTTTGCAACTCCCTAGACTGGACAGGCTCGGAATCTTCCTGAGCGGCCTTGGCTTCCCGCCTGCCTCGCAGGGTCGTGTGGGGTCCCCAGAGATCACGTCCGTGAAGCACACAGAGCTGGGGTCCAAGTGGCTCCCTCCAGCCGTTGACCCCTCCCTGCCTGGATGTCCAGCCCTCCCCTGCTCTGGGACTCCTGCCTGGGGCAGTGGCCTGAGGACAATCAGGGACACCCATAATTGCACGCTTTCCAGCCCCGGGCAGTGATGAATGGACCAGGATGCGCGTTGCTTCAGAAATCAATACTGTAATATCTTCATACTGCTGAAGAAGGGGAGGCGGGAGACAGGGCCGCCCCTCGGGACCTCCCTGGGTCTACGGAGGCCACAGCACTGGGACTGGTGGAACTCCTGCGTGCTGGCCACTGCGGGAGGGCTTGCACAGGGAGAGGGTCCTGGCGTCCAGCTCTGTCCCTAGCCGTGTGCCCTTCACTGTCACTTGCAGGCTCTGGGTTCTCACAGTGGAGGGTATGAAGAGCTCTATGGGGTCCAGTGTTACATGCACGTGCTAAGCTGTGACAGCACAGTACTGAAAGCCAGGGGACCCCAAAGCGCCTCAGCCTGGGTGTGTTCTATAACATCGGGGGTCTGCAGACAAAATGGTAGCCCGTAGCACCTACTCCAATCTCATTCTGCGATGTGTGACATCGCTGGTTCCCGTGACATCGCTGGTGCCCGAGGGATGAAGTTGTACCCTCAAGGTCACCCTTAAGTTGGGCCGGAGTCACCTGTCAGCACAGTTGCTCCGAGGCGCTCCGTCCACCCCTTAGGGCTTAGGAGAGAGCAGCCACGCCTGCCTCTTGGGCACCGCGATGGCCACAGCTGGCAGTGCTGTGTCCGTGCTCTGCAGACAGGACTGAGAGGGCTGCGGGCTGGGGGCCTGGACAGGTGAGGCTCTGCTCTGGGGGACGGTCAGCCCATGCCCTCGAGAGGGAGGCCACAGTAGCTCCTGCTGTGCAAGGTGTCCAGCCAGCGCCTCTCTCTCTTTTAGAGCACCTCTGGTGAGAAATTGACTTACTTGCCATCACTTCGAGACTGAAACAAATGATATTACTTCCTGGCTCATCTGGTGAGCAATGTTTTCTCCTCTGAAAAAGAAGCATCACTGTCTCTTCCCATTTGCTCAGACACGTGGGTCACTCATTTGTTCAGACGAGTCATCCTGGATCAGACGCTGGCGCGCTGTCCCGGCCGACAGAGCTCCTGGAGGCCACCCCACGCGTCTGCGCTCAGCCGCGAGCTCTTCATCACCGTCCGCGGGCAGAGACTGCACACTGAGGGAGAGGAGCGCGTGGGTGCCCTCTGTGCGGAAGGCACACCTGGCTTGACTGTGCAGGCACAGCCCTGACCTCAGGACATCACCCGGCCTGATGGAGGAGACAGCCCCTGATCTGCTGGTCAGATGGAGGAGACATGTTCTCAATTCTGCACAGTTCCCAAGTTGGATGAGGAAGGCGAGATTCTCTCCTCTGGGGGTCCCTAGTCTCCCGGGAAACCACAGCCTTCTGGAGGGTGGGGTGCACAGGCCCCACAGAGATCGGAGCCTCATGGTCCCTGCCCCCGGCCACCTGAAGTCTGCTAGGGAAGGTCAGCATCTGTCTGTGGCAAGGACTGAGATGGCATCAGACACACAGATTCGCTGCTCCTGAGACGGCCACCACGTGCAGGCGACGGGGAGGGCGGCTGGTTTGCTTATGTTGGCTCTGGAAGGAGCTAAGAGGCATTTGTCCAACTGCTGGGGAGGGGGAGATGCAGAGAGTTGACCTGCAGGTGTGCTCAGTCACTCATACCAGGTGGCAGTGAGGCCCAGTACCTGGGTGGTGGGCTCTGCGTCCTTCCCACGCTTAGCCCAGGCTCTGGCCAGGCACCCGCGGGCGACTGAAGCTGGGAGTTTCCAGAGACCAGATGGAGTCCTGAAAGAGGAAGAGAGAGCAACGTGAGAAGCTGGGATTGGGTCAGGGGAGAGGGGACGGCGGGGAGACCGTGTTCATCTTCCATGAGCATTCAGGCCTGACCTGCACAGGCTCTGTCTGGGGATCCGAGAACCAGAAACGCCTAGCCAGCCAGCCCCTCTAGAGACCCCGGAGGACCCCATCTACAGAGAGCACACGCATGGCCCAGGACACTGATATCCCTCCAGGACTCAGGCATGAGCCATGAGCTTACTAATCCCAAGGACTGGAACTCCAACAGCCCTCTGAGTCAGCCTCATCAGAATCCCTGCTGTTCCAGGACCTCCCAGGGTCGGGTGACAGGAAGAGGTACCAGGGTTGTGAGAGGGAAGGCAGAACAAAGGTCAGCCTCTGACACAAAGGGCCGCTCGTGCTGCTGTCCGTGTTGCTGAAACCCTTGTCCTCCACAACTGCAGCCTGTCCCCAGCCTAGGCCCACCGTGGGCCCCAGTCAGAGCAGACAGCTCTCTACCCAGGGTTGCAGGGTATCTAGCTTGTAGGGTTGACAGGAAGAACCTTCCCTCCCCTGCAAATTCTGTCACTGCTGTGCACACAGCTGCACACCAGGCTACAAGGTCATGGGGTCAAAGACCCTGGCCTATTTTCTCTGTGTCCTGCACAGACATTTACACAGTGTCCTGAACCCAAACGCCCAGTGAACATTTCTGGGTGAGTAGGGAGAGGTTAAACAGACCCCACCTGGGCCTTCTGCCCAGCCCGGTGGGAGAGGAAAGGAGCAGAACAGTGCAAGATAAACCAAGGGGGACCCTCAAAGCACTTCCTATGATCTAGTTCTATTTACCCTCCACTTCATCCTTCCAATAGACCCTCCAATCTTTACCCGAGTGTGGGCTCGTCCTCCGAGGAGCAGTTACGACCTTCCTCTCAAGGTCAGAGCACTCAGCCAATCCAGGCAAGAAACCTCAAATCCCGACATCGATGAGGGGTAGAGTTGCAAGAGCCAGCCTCAAGCATCCAAAGCTCTCTGTCCTTTTTGGCACAAACTCATGTCCAATAAACCCACTAGATGCCTTCCCCAGAAATGTGAGCCAACATCGATCTCCCTCCTCCCCAGTGCCACGGCATCTCCTTTTCTGTTGCATATGTACAGGCATCGTATTTTTTATGTTTATTTTGTTCTCTAATTTCCTGAGCATTCATCTTTCTGCAGGATCAATGTCTGATTCATCTTCATATCACCGCAGCACCTAGCACAGGGTCTGACCTTTCGGGAATCTATTAAATGAATGAGCAATTCCCGAAGCTTCTGCTCC
>NW_007727437.1:366131-372675 GCF_000696425.1 Galeopterus variegatus
ACAGGGTCTGACCTTTCGGGAATCTATTAAATGAATGAGCAATTCCCGAAGCTTCTGCTCCTGGGAATACTGAGGATGATGGGGCTGGCTCAGTCCTTGGGATGTGTGAGCTCTTTTGCTTGTGCTCTTGACAATCATAAGTGATTAGTGATTAGGTGCTATCTGCTCACACAGGGTCTGACCTTTCGGGAATCTATTAAATGAATGAGCAATTCCCGAAGCTTCTGCTCCCGGGAATACTGAGGATGATGGGGCTGGCTCAGTACTTGGGATGTGTGAGCTCTTTTGCTTGTGCTCTTGACAATCATAAGTGATTAGTGATTAGGTGCTATCTGCTCGGCAGTGCTGGTCCTGGGCCTTTGCCCACAAGGGGACGGAGGAAACCCCTGGGCCCCAGTGCCGCCTGCTGCACCCTCGCTGTCTGGACCCTGCCGGTCGCAGCTACTGGTGATGGGAGGATGTGGGTGAACTTGGCTCCCTGTCCTTGGGCAGGAAAATCAATACGTCCTTTGGGGTTCAGATCACACCAGCCCCAGGATTCTTATCCAATTTATGAGATTAAGTGCAACTCCCCCACCTGCCTGTTCTCCGTCTCTGCGCTCCTCTGTGCACAGAGCACAGAGCCTGGCCCAGGGCAAGGTGTCAGCACGTCTGCACAGGGAGTGAGTGGACAGATCTCCAGGTGACTAATGACAGCCCTGGCCTAGGAGCGAGTGTGGGGAGCGGACCTGACGAGTGCAGGAGGGGCTTCCCACCCCTGTGCAGTGTTCCCGCTCCTGCTCTGAGAGTTCCTCCTGAGGGTGCTAGCCCTGGGGCACCTGGAGTCCAGCCTCAGCCCTGCCACCAGCCAGCAGGTAGCCTTGTTCATTCATGTCCCCTTCTCAGAGACAGTGTCTTCATTGGAGAAAGGAAGATGCCACAAATTGTCTCTCAGGTCCTTTCTAGATGCTTAGATCCTCCCCAGCCCGTCTTGCATCTCCCTGCCCTGATAGGCTGGTGGACAGGGGCCTTTTGAAGAACCACAGGTCACCCCCCTACTGACTCCTTGGACCATGCCCGCCCCCCACCATCACTGCCCTGGTGGTGGGTGAGGACTGCTTGGATGGGGCCACACATCCCCCTGGCAGCGCCACAGATGCGATGTGTGATTGGGAGCTACTGATCAATCAATACCTAGTGCATAAATCTCCATCAGGAGTGGGGCCAGGCTGGGCGAGGAATGTGACTTTCAAAGCCTGAGTTCTTCCTGGCACCCTGACCCCTGTGGAGGTCCAAAGGCAGTGGGGTGGGGAGGCTGGCCTGTGTCTGGGGCAGCAGGGGGCATTCCTCAAGATCCTGAGCACACGGCTTTAGCAGCCCAGTGTCCAGATCACAGGGACACCATGGCTCTACGAGGCTGTTTTCTGTTTCTAAAGGTCTATCACCTGCAATTGATCCTGAGTGCTGGCGCTTCTTGCCCTGAGGCCTAAGGGCGATGAAGGCCGCTTGGTCCCTGCCAGACCCTGCAGCCCGGGGCTGACACCAGACTCAGTACCTTTTCCTAGGGGGACAGATCTGACTCTGTGATGCTTGGACACAAGGCCTGACCTCCAGGGGGTGGCGCTGCCGGGCTCAACAGAGCATGGCCCCAGCTCCTGCTGTGGGTTCCGGGATCAATAGCGCCTCCTGCCCAGGACTTCCCATGACAGCCCAGGGCGAACGCTCAAAGGTCGTATCAGCGGATACTGTGGCCATGTTTCTCTTTGTCCCATCCTGTTTTTTCCTGCTCAGTGATGGGTGAATGGTCCCGAATTTATAACACATGTAACCTGGTCCGAAGGTGCTTTCTCTTCCGCACTAAGCTCACCTCCCACACTTCAGGGAGTGTCCTGTACTCATTCATTCATGCACCTATTGAGCACTGACTGTATGCCAGAGACTCAGCAGAGACAGGCCCCTGGCTCCAGCCTCTGCATCCCTTCCTTGCCAGAAGGACCGACTAGCGGTTTCAGGATGAAGGTTTTAGCATCTCATTTTTCCCGAGCTTGTTTGTAGTCCAGACAAGAAAATCACATTTACAAAAAAAAACTTCAGTGTTATCAGAGAACACCAAACAAACGTAAACTGTGCCTTTGTCTCCATCCTGCCGGCACAGCCAGCTGTTGGGGAGAAAACAGATGTTCCACCAGCTGAGGCCCTGTCATGGTGACATGCGTCAGGAAGGGCTGCGCTTGGATAAGCCACGCGGTGTGTGTGTTCTGATCCGGCGTGGCTAAAGGTGACACCCACCTCGGTGTCCCAGCCTGCATCACATCGCGCACAGGGAGGCCAGCCTTGTGCTCCAGGAGACTCACCTGGGAACTGGCCTGGACCCCAGCTTTGCTGAGAGTATGCCACAGAACTGTGAGCTCTGGGGTTGGGGTCTCCCCTGGGTCACCCTGACTGCTTGGCCTCTCCCAGGAGTGGGTGCTCATTACCCACCAGGCATTGGTGTCTGTGCCAGGTCCTGGGGACAGGGAGGGGACCAAGAACTGCATCCCAATTGCAGGAAGCAGATGGCTCACCATGGGCTGTCCACAGGGCAGAGCCAGCAAGGACAGGCCTACAAGAGAACTGGCAAGTTGGGCAGAGGGCATCGGCAGCTTCACAGGGCGTGAGGAGGCCTGAAGGGGACCACAGCCTTGGAATGGTGGAAGGTATTTTGGAAGTGTCTGGAGGTTACAGAGGTTCTTGTTTAAAGGGCCCCTGGCACATCCTCCTGAAACTGGAGCTGTCACTTGCTCATGGTCCAGTGTGGGAGCCGCGTGCTGTGATGCTTGAGTGATAAGCTCGCAGGCAGACAGAGCCCTGAGCCTGGCGCTGCCACGCACTGCTCATGGAGACCTGGGCAGGCAGGTGACTAGACCCAGGGACCCCCATTTTCTCCATCTGTGGAACAGGCCCAGGGTAGCACCTGCCTCACGAGGATGCAATGTCCAGCAGACTCAGCTAGCACACCGTTGCTTCGAAGCCACATTGTTATACACTGGGTTTTCTCAAAATGAGGCTAAGCCTTAGCCAGATCTGGGGTCCCAGGCCACTGGGCCAGCATGACACTGCTGGGGGTTGAGCCGTTCGCTTTCTGATGGCAGCAACTAGGACCAAGCAGAACCCAACCCGTGGTTCTGCCCCATGCAATGCCCACCCTGAGGTGACCACAGCACCACACTTGGCTCTCGGGCTTCAGAGGAGAAGCACATCCCTGTGCCCTGTCCTCTGCCCACCGGACCACTTGTCTCATCCATTCCTCCACCGTAGGAGTTCAGGGAGGTGGAGATCAGAGGCCAGCGCTGGCATGGCTGTGGCCAGAGCATGCAGGCGCAGATGGACGTGTCCCAGCACATGGCACAGCTGAACCAGCTTTGCCCAGTGTTTGGTGGGTGCAGAGCCAGGAGTGGTAGGCTGGAGTCCTGGGCAGGGGCTCGCCCTCAGTGGGCGGCTTCCTCTGTGCCCCCGTGGTACCTGCATGCTCTGTACCTCTGTTCCCTGGGCTCAGGTCCATCCCTTCCTAATCTGCTTGCCACACTCATACTTTCTGTCCCATCACAAAGGCCACTTCCTCCAGGAAGCCCTCCCTGACTCCCAGGCAGGAGCAATCTTTCTGCTTTCCACAGTGCCTCCCCTCTGGGCAGGATCCCTGCAGGCTGAGGCCTATCTCCAGCTTACTGCAACCCTGAATCCAGCTTGGGAGGTGACCCCAGATGCTGGTCCAGAGATGCTGGCTGCCTGGACAAGTGGAGAGAGCAGCCGTGGTGTGTGTGTCATCGTTCTGGAAGGAAGAAAGTTGGCAGATCATGGGCTGGGGTCTCCAGGTCAATTTCTGTGAGCAGGTGGGATATTGGTCTTGGAGTGGCTCACTGGCTGGTACACCCAGGACCTCAGGGACAGATGCATGACAACCATCAGTGTTGGCCAGCCCTTGCCATTTACTAATCAGGGTGCTGTGTCCCGAGAGCAGGATCAGAGGCACAGTCTCCAGGCCTTCCAGCCAGGAAACTGAGGCTCAGGCCAGGCAGCTGGAGAGGCCAGATCAGGATTCAAAGCCAGTTCTGACTGATTCCCAGACAGACTCAGCCACAGGCTGCCAGGTCAGTCACTGAACCCAGGAACTGATCAGGAAACCTGTTTTCCTGTCCCTGGGGCCCAACTCTACTTGTTGGGAATTCTGGGTGATTCCTCAGTGGCTTGATCGTCCACAGCTGTGTCCTGCCCCAGGAATGTGCCTGCAGCTCTGCAGCTCTGGAGTTTCCTCCCCACTGCAGAAAGGGCCTCTGTCTCCAGCACATCCTGATCCTGGCTGCTGCCGGGGACGGAGGGCCACTGTGCAGCAGTCACGGAGCCCTGATGTGGGCACTGGCCACGCTGGCCTTCCTCTCTCACTGCTAGCTCGGGGCCGGGGTGTTGAGCGTCCCCCCGAGCGAGGCCTTCAGTGGGAGCGGGGTGGGGGGAGTCCCGACAGCCCCAGCTGGCTCTGGGCATGAGCGAGTTGCTTGTTTTGCCTGCGAGGCCTCGTTGTTTCGGTGGGAGCCCTGCCAGACCACAGACATGTGCCACTTAATGACAGACACGAGGCGCTGCCCTCCTGAGCTGGGGGAAATGTCTATTGGAAAGAGCGGATGCGGGTTCCAATCCCAGCTCTGCTGCAGCGACCGGGTGGTCTAGAGCAGGCGCTGCCACCGCTGCCACGCCAGCCTCAGCAACTGCATCTAGGAATGGGGTTAATGTCCCCTCATGACGTGGCGGCCAGGGCCTGGAGCCCCGCCCGGCACCAAGGAGGCGCCAGCACGTGTGTGCAACAGCTGTGCCTGCTGTGTGGGCTTCCCGCGAGAGTCCCCTCTGCTGTCTGCATTTAACTGAGGAATGCCCACACAATTAGGGTGGGACAGTTGAAACCGAATCCGGAGTTGGTGGGAAGTGTTCCAAAAAGCTGTGAACACCGAATTCCCACAGAAGCAGTGTGCTGCTTGGTGCTCCTCTCTGGTCCCACCTGCATGCCTAGGAGGGCCTCCCTGTCTGTCCTCAAAAGCATCCCGTCCCAGAGGCGCCACTGAGGATCGCTGGCTGTGTGTGCTGGGCTCCACACTGGCACAGCAGCCTCGGCCGCATGAACACCCTCTGGGTTTGGGCTGTCACCGTTTCCATTTCTCAGGTGAGAAAACAAACATCCGGTGGCTGATGGACACACCGAGGTCACATAGCTGGGCTGACACCCAGGCCACCGTCCCAGGGGACTGTCTTTGGAGCCTCTCAGCCCTGCTGCCTTGGAGCAGAGCCAGTGACTCACAATCCTCTGTCCCTGAGCTGGAGGACCTCCATGTTCTGCAGGGAATTTCCAGCCTGCTTCAGAAGTCTGACTTCCAGAAAACTGCAGGTGAGAGAGATCTGGCCTCCGGAGGGCTGGCCCGCGTCTCTGCAGAGCACGGACTCCGGGAACGTGTTTCCTCTGGGAGGTGGCGTTACCTCGCTCTCAGCCCTGCTGCCTTGGAGCAGAGCCAGTGACTCACAATCCTCTGTCCCTGAGCTGGACGACCTCCATGTTCTGCAGGGAATTTCCAGCCTGCTTCAGAAGTCTCACTTCCAGAAAACTGCAGGTGAGAGAGATCTGGCCTCCGGAGGGCTGGCCCGCGTCTCTGCAGAGCATGGACTCCGGGAACGTGTTTCCTCTGGGAGGTGGCGTTACCTCACTGGGGCCCCCGTGCCATCCCCTTCCCACTGATCCTGGCAGTATGGGCCCTGCTTGGACAGGACATGGGTGTGAGGACGGAACTTGTGTCCCCTGAAACGCTCTTCTCCCCCTGGAAACTCTGGAGGGTCTGCTGTGAACTTGCTCTGGGCCCCACTCAGCTGCGTGATGTGGCACAGAGGGCTGACAGGTGGATATCAGATACCTGTGGCCTCACAGAGTCTCCCCTGACACAGCCTGCCTGTCCCCTGCCTGGGCCAGAGGGTAGGTGAGAGGTGTTGATGGCTATAGAGCCCATCGAGGATTGTGTCTCCTGGAAAGGTTCCGTGTGGATGAGGGTGACAGTTATTCCTATTTCATTAAGTGCCACTTAATTATTAAAAAAATTAACGAGCCTTTACAACTGTGTAAGACGTGTCTGATTACATAGATGCTTGAAGTCAATAAATATCTTTAGAGAACCAATTACTGCTTAATTAAGGGATGCTATTGATGACAGTCAGCATGCTCCTGGCAGATCAGATGCCCAGACACGGTCAGCACCGCCGCAGGAGCGTGGGCAGCGAGCTGGGCCTGGTGACCGCCTCCCGCCTGGGCCCCTCCTCTCTGTCCTGTATGAGGGAACTCCTGTCCCTCAGGGGCCCTTTGCCCTCAGATATGACTTCCTTTGGCAACCTTCGCAAGTTTGCTGATCAGAACGACTCTATTTTCCATCTTCTCTGGACTCTCTCTGCCTCCCTGGTGTGCTCTGTCCTGGTCTCTCTCTGTCGCCCCCCTCTCTTTGTCTCTTCCTCTCCCTCTCTCAGGCATCTGTGCACCCGTGACAAGTGTGGGTTATGGCAC
>NW_007727437.1:373213-375195 GCF_000696425.1 Galeopterus variegatus
TGTCTCTTCCTCTCCCTCTCTCAGGCATCTGTGCACCCGTGACAAGTGTGGGTTATGGCACTAACCTTGGTCTGACTTGTACCTGCCTCAGCAGCATTTAATCCCTCCCACAGGAATGTGTCCCTCTGAAGCTGAGGTGCCTGGGACCAGGCTGTGTCCTCAGGAGCTCTGGGATTAATTGGGAGCCTCCTGTCTCCCTCGCCTGGAGATAGAGTGGTCACCCAGGAAGGACCCTGGGTTTTAGGGGAGGTAGAGGCCCACCTGGGCCCCAAGCCTGTCACCTGCACACCTGCAACTGTGGTGAACCGGGGCCTCGGTGGGCCTGCATCTGTGGGCAACACTACAGCTCCTGAGGCACCTGGCGGGTCTCCATGGCTTTGTCTCCTCTCCTCGTCTCCCCCTTGGGCTTCTGTCAGGGGACAGCATGGAGTGTGTCTCGGGTACCTTCTTGGAGACACGAAGCTTGGTTTGTCCTTGAAGGATTGTGGTGTCTCGATAGGCTGAGCAGGGCAGAGGGCAGGTGTGAGAGGCAGTGGCAGGAGGCCTGGGAAAATGGACGGAATAACTAAAACCCCTCCCACTAACGTGGGGACTTCAAGATCACCTTCTCCTCTTTGGAAACTCAACTTTATTGAGGTATAATTTACATGCAATAAAATGCACCATTTTAAGTGGCAGTTTGATGAATTTGGACAAATGTACAGTAAGCCCACCAGCACCATCAAGATACATCACGTTTCCACCACCTGGAAAGTTCACCTGGGCTGGGGGTCAGCCTCTGCCCTCTCCCAGCCCTCGGCGGTGCCGATCTGCTTTCTGTCTCTGCGGTTTCCACATTCGCGTCAAGGGTGCCATGCGGCCTGCGGGCTTCCCCAGTGCACAGCATGGCGCTGATGGGTTCTTCTACGTGGCGCACCCCCGGGGGTCAGCCTCTGCAGCGTTCCTTCCCGTGGCCGTTCATTCTGCTGATGGGCGTTCGGGTAGTTTCTGTTTTTCACCTTGCTCTGCTGGGGTGAGAGGCTGAGCAGGGGAACAGAGGCAGAGAGGGCGGTGACATGGTCACGGTCACACCTGTGGGAGGTGGCAGAGCCAGAGTCCAGCCGAGCCTGTGACATCAGGGCTCTGCTCTCCCTGAATGAGCCTAGGGAGCTCCCATTCCCACGTGAAATTTCGGGGATGGAGGCCTTGGGCAGATCTCTTAGAGACATGGGCAGGTGGATTCCAGGTAGGAAAAAGCATCCGATTGGTTTGTAATCCATGTAAATGTCCACACGTGTGTGTACCTCCAGACAATGTGCACCCACACATGTGTATGCTCACGTGCACATGCAGCCCACGGTGCAGCCCCATATGTGTGTGCTCACACGTGCACATGCAATCCCCGCCTGGAGGCCCTGAGATGTTCAGTCGGGGGTTCCTCACTTCAGTTAGGGTTTTGGAGTGAAGCGTTTTCTCCTGCGAGTGTCCTGGAATTGCAGCTTACCCAGCCTCCAGCTGTGCCTGTCCACTGGAGGACTCCCCAGGCCCTGCTGGGAGGTTTTTCATTAGGATCTTTTGCATGATTCGGGCTTGGACTTGGGTGTTGGCTGTGGAGAGGACAGGGCAGAACTGGGAGGCTGGACAATGCCCAGTAGGTCGGGGCTGTTTGGAGAGTGCCCGGGGCTGCTGGTCAAAGAAGGCACACGTGACTTGTGACCAGCATCCCCGCCCCTGGGTGCATGGCCTCCGGGAGCTCTCACTCCTGGAGGGTGGCAGTTTGAGGTCACCTGGGTGCCCAACATGGGGGAGGTGGAGGAGTTGTGGCCCCCCCCCGAGGCGTAATTGACAGCAGGTGGAGGGGAAGCCTTAGGTGACCCTAAGGGCGAGTGTAGAGGGAAAAAGACAAGCAGCCAAATGGGGTTATTTACAGTAATTAAAAACGTACAGAGGGCCGGCCCGGTGGCTCACTGCGCTAGTGCGCCGCTTGAGAGCGCGGCGGCCCC
>NW_007727437.1:375638-376284 GCF_000696425.1 Galeopterus variegatus
TGAGGGTTGCGATCCGTTGCCGGACACGAAAAAAGACAAAAAGGAAAAAAAAAAAAAAAACGTACAGAAATCACCAAAACATAATCCAACAAAAAAATCCCCCTGAGCCCAATAGATGGTGATGTCTGGGTGGGGGACGGGCAAGGGGACTGAAAGAGACAAACGGCTAAGGCAGATGAGATGGGCCCACACACTTCCCATCAGGGTTAACGGATCTCTGCCAGGTTGGGGCCGTGGCGGGACAGTGGAGACGTGAGGGGGTGGTGGCATCTGCGGCTGGTCAGGACGGGCTGGGTGTCGTCTGCTCGATTGTTGCAGGACGGTCCTCTCTGGAGGCCACGGATGGACAGTGTGGTTTGTCCTCACTGCTGTCTGCCCGTTTGTTCATTCTTCCACTAATCTATAATCACTAACAGGCCTGTGCTGGGGCTGGAGAGGCGGGAGGTTCACGTCCCTCAAGGGAGTTCAGAGGAGGCTCCTGAGCAGGCTGAGGGCAGCTGGGGAGGCTGCCTGGAGGAGGCGGCACCGAGCAGAGGCTGAGCACTGAGGAGGAAGCAGACCGGAGGGTGCAGGGCTGAGAAACGACACCCTCTCGGGTCCTCCCCAACCTCCTCCCTCTCTCATAGTGAAACCTGCCTCATAGTGA